>NW_025336100.1:3342645-3627621 GCF_004798865.1 Varanus komodoensis | reverse complement strand
AGAGAGAGAGAGAGAGAGAGAGAGGAATGTGGGGTAGAGGTGGGGGGTCCATTACCTGTCCTACAGCAGTAAAACTTGAATTCAGAGCTTGCGTGTAGAGCTTGTGTGTTCAGAGGTTGTGTGTCTCTTTTCTAAGTCCCTGATACTATTTCTCTCTGTAAGTGTGTCTATGGGAAAGCTAAGTTTCGTAGACTTATGCTAATTGTTGCTATGGGAAAGATGAGTTTCCTAGACTTACACTAATTGTTCTTGAGAACTATTGTTTTTCTGGGTAAGAGGTGAGTCATTGTCTGTGTTTGCTAGGTGCTCTGGATGAGGTAATTTCTAGGTGTATCAGGACAGGGGGTCATTCTGCTTGCAGGGTAGTTTTACCTAATCTTCTTAAGGGTGAAATGTCTGACCTCAAAAATTCCAGGATTCATCCTCATCCTTTTCTCACACTAACTAGTCTGGGATACTATGTCCTTCTTCCTGAATTCAAGTATACCCAACATGGCCCATAAGCTAAAAGCCCATTCTAGCCTGGGAACTTACAGTTATGGGGCTAATGCTCATATATACACACATGTTACAAGACCAGGCAACACACTGCAAACCCAGGTGCACTGTAAACCCAGGTGTGGCAGTGAGCATTTCCTTGGCTCACAATACACCTGAATCATCCAACATCCTATGAAATGCATCATATTTAAGAACATGGTTTTATAAGGAATAGAATTAGGTTTTGGGGGTGGGGGGGTGACATGCATCTGAAACTAGAGACAGACCGTTTATTTCAGATGGTACACACATTCATCTCAATTATCTCTGCTCACGGGTTCTGCAATGTTCAAAAATCTACAAAACCTATATCACCAGAAACAACAGTGGGATGAAAGAGGTATATGCAGCCATAGCCATGCTGGCAGGAGATGACCAGAGTTCCTGGAGGATGGCAAGTTGGGGAGGGCCAATATGCACAATGGCTTCCTGGCAACATCAGTACTTCGAAAATGGGGATACTGTAGTCTTCAGGCAACATGACTACTGCTAGTAGTAAAGAACATCACAATAATGTTAGTGTCTTAACGTACTAAGCTTAATACAGCAATCATGCAAGTGATAGATTTGCAAATAGATCCAACATAAGCGCAACTCATGCTATTGCAGTAATCTGTCCTTTGACAGTCATATTTCCAACCTAAAAATTGGATTAGAGGAATGTAGCCAGGCAGGGACTTAGGAGGGAGGCTTTCCCCTAAATTTTCTCTGTACCCACCATTTTTTCCACAAAAAAATTGAAAAACATATTGCAAATTTACCTTTAAAAGACCTGAAAAACAGAAGAATCCCTCCCCCCCCCCCACACACACATGCACAAACACCTGTTTGATGGCTGCTCCAAAACTCCAAAACTTACAGGCCATGAAAATGAAAATGTTTGGGGAAATGGCCTGTCCCACTGGAATGTGAAACTGAGAAATAAAGAGAGCTAAATTATTTGCTTCATTCCTAAAGATTATCCATTATATTTCCATAACAAACAGAGGGACCTGGCACAGACATGTTTAGCTATACCATAATTAGTTTAATCCAGGAAAATCCTGGTAAAGATCCCAAATCTATAGTGAAGTGATTATTTAGTTTGCTTGTCACCTGCAAGCAGAAAGACTACACAAGCAGGAAATCTGCCTTAACCACAGCGTGTCTAATAACAATGTACAGTTTATAGTGCAATCTCATACATTTCTACTCAGAGATACTGTAGGTCCCACTGAATGCAGTGGGACCTGTGCTTAGATAGGTATGTAAAGCCCTGCAGGCTTAACCATGTTTATAGCAAAACGCCTTAAAAAACCATGGTTTCTGTTATGGTCAGCCTGGAGTGCTCCATTCATCCAGATCATATTGATTCCATCTTACCTGGGTCCAACAGGCAAAAACCTCCCTTTTGTAAGCAGTTTCAAGTCTCTGTTAAGTGAAAGGCCAGGTCATCTGACACTAGATAACTGGGCTGAGGTCATCTGTAGGTCAGCAAACTTATTGAATAGTAAGTTGCCTCGGTGACTGAACAAGGAGGGATCACCTAGAATCTATCTCAGAGCTTGGGACAACCCATTACCAGCCAGTCATCAGAGAAAATACTAAGACATTCTCCCAGCATCTCCATCCAGGCATAAGGGGAGGGACTAGAGGAAATATACTCCTTTGGAAGACAAGTTGAGGGTCTTTCTCTTTAGAACCAAAAGAGAGTTCCTCAAGGTTTACCCTGTACAGGTGCTTAGGTGTAATGTTTTCCCAAACAAAGGAGACATAGGCACCAGGAGAACTTTGCCATGGACATAGTGGGTCTTCAAGGAAGCAGGTAAGTAGCCTGCCCAGAGTTGGGCTAGCTAGACTGTATCTTCACATTTTTGCCTTTTCCCACTGATTTGTCACTTTGAACTGCTTATTGTTGTGTGCTCAGAATCTGACCAACCTTTCCCCCATTCTATAATTTTCCAAAATCTTTAAGAAATCTTTTACCCTGTTTTCACCAAAACTCAGAATGTGTTCTTGGTGGGTAAAAGCAGGGAGGCTCCACACTTTGGATCACACTAATACTATTTCAATGCCCAGCTTGCATGCAATGTGTTGACTGCAAGCTGCCACCTAGTTGTGCTCACCTAAGGTCACAGGTTAGCTGCAAAGAAGTTCATAAGCTTCCCCTCTGGGGATCCTTGGTGAGTTGTTCCCAAGAGGCCAAGAACACCTGTGCACTGAGAAAACTGGGTTTGGTTGATTCTCAGTGGTAGCAGCTGGTATTATTTGGCACTGCTACACAAGACATTGGACTACTAGAAGAAGTTGCCTGCAGGCATCAGATTGCCACATGTTTACATCCTGGTATGTAGAAAATCCTTAAGGTTTAATCCATAAGGTTTAGGTTAGGAATACGAACTTTTTTCTATCATTGGCCATTGATCCAAGGGGGGGGGGATCAATCAGGGACCACACATGTAAAAAGAGGGATGTTTTTGAAAGTACCGAACAGGGCAGATAGCCAGCTCAATTGAAGCCTTCAAAGGTGGAAGCACTCCAAGTAGTTCTAATCTGCATCTTCAAAGCTCTCCTTGGACAAGAAGCAACCCAGTACCTTAGGTAGGATATGTGAAAAAGCAAATCAAAGTGAAAGCACCAATCAGGCTGACTGTCAGTTGTCCCCAGCCCAATCTTAGAATAGCATTCCTGCAGCTTAAGTCTCCATATTAACATAACCATAACTGGATTTCTTGTCTATGCCTTTTAAGGATATATGTAATACGGTATTGTCAGATGCTAAAATACCAAATACCTGGACTGAGGCAAATATTACCTTAATACTGAAAGAAGATATGGACTTTACACAGATCCAAAGCTATAGACCCATATCACTTTTAAATGTGGATTACAAAATCTTTGCCTCTGTAATGGCAGAAAGACTGAAGAAGTATCTAACAGACTTTATACACTCAGATCAAAATGGCTTTCTACCTAAAAGACAAATGAGGAACAATATGAGAATTATTTTGGATATTCTCGTATATTATGAAATTCACTCTGAAAAACCAATGGCATTATTGTTTCCTGATGCACAGAAGGCCTTTGACAATGTTAACTGGCAATTTATGAAACAACAACTAGCACAAATGGAATTTGGTAGAAAATTTATCAATGCAATATCAAGTATTTACCAAAACAGACTGCCAGGATAACAATTAATGGAGAACTTACAAATACTATATATATTCAAAAAGGCACATGACAAGGATGTCCTCTATCACCATTGTTATTTATATTAATTTTAGAAGTGTTAAATAGAAATATTAGAGAAGATATGGATATTAAAGGTGCTAGAATTAGAGATGAAAGCTATAAATTGCAAGCATTTGCAGATTATTTAGTTTTTATTCTAGAGGAACCTTTGGTAACAATGTCTAAAATTTACAAAAGATAGAAGAGTATGGTGAAGTTACTGGGATGAATATAAATAAAGAAAAGACGAAATTGCTAGTGAAAAATCTCACATTGGAGCAGAGAATAACTCTGACGGGACAGGCAGATCTTCAAATTGTTAAAAAGGTTAAATATGTGGGAATTTTTCTTACAGCTAAATGTACAATGAAAGAAGATAATTATGATAAACTACTCAAGGAAATTAAGAGTGATCTGGAAAAATGGGCTAATTTGCAATTATTGTTCTTGGGAAGAATAGCAATAGTTAAAATGAATGTATTATTATTATTATTATTATTATTATTATTATTATTATTATTACATTTCTATGCCGCCCCTTGCCGAAGCCTCTTATTTTTATTCCAAACAATTCCCATAAAAATTGATAAACGTTTTTTTGACAATCTAAACACCCAACTTCTGAGATTTGTATGGCAAAAGAAGAAAGCAAGGATTAAATTAAAAATGCTTTAGGAGGCCAAAGGGAATGGGGGCTTTGGCCTTCCTGATTGGATGTTGTATTATCAAGCTCTGTCTTAATGTGACTAAAAGAATGGATAACTTTAAGAAATAAGAGAATCCTTTATCTTGAAGGGCATGATCTACAAATGGGTTGGCACATTTATATGTGGTATGAGAAGTGTAAGACACATGGTTGTTTTTTAAATCATTATATTAGAAAGTCATCAATGTCGGTGTGGGAAAAATTAAAGACAAAACTGTACACTAAGTTGCCAAGATGGCTTTTGCCTGTGGAAGCTCTTGTATATCCAAACACATTGAATTTTGATATGATGATATTTTGGATAATGATGGAGGATTGAAACCAAACCAAGAATTACAAGAGCAGGGTATTAATATCTCTTGGTGGCATAAGGTTCAAATACAATCGAGATATATTAAAGATTATAAAATGTGGGGTTTTTATAAGGATTTAACAACATTTGACCTAGTGATCTTAAAATCAGATGAAAAAATGATTAAAAGACTGTATAATTTTCTTTTGGATATGAGAATGGAAGATGAACAAGTTAAGGAAACTATGATAACATGGGGACAAAATTTTGGATATAATATTGAGTTACAGAAATGGTAAAAGTTGTGGGAAAGAAATATCAAGGTAACCTTAGCAACCTCATATAAAGAAAATCTTTATAAAATGTTTTATAGATGGTACTTATTGCCAAATAGACTAGCAAAGATGTTTCCAAATATGTCAAATGGATGTTGGAAATGAAAACATAAATCTGGTACTTTTTATCATATGTGGTGGACTTGCGATAATGTGAAAAATATTGGGCTAAAATAAATAAATGGCTTGAGGAAATGCTACAAATATCTTTAATATTTAAACCTGAAGTCTTTTTACTAGGCATTGTGTCTGATGATGTTGATAAGCAAGCAATGTATTTGATTCTGCATGTAATTTCTGTGGCAAGGATTGTATTTGCCCAACATTGGAGGAGTGAAGAACCACCCACTGATGTACTGATTTTAAAAAAGATTCTGGACTGTGCTGAAATAGATAGGCTGACTTTGTCTCTGAAGGAGAAAGAAGACACATACTTCTATCAAACTTGGAACTCTTTTTATTATTGGCTAGAGAAATGAGACTATGCATAGATTTGAATATGTCTACAGATTGTTATAAAAAAAGTAGGGAGGCTGACCCAGTAGGTCTGATGTCTCTGATGATTGATGGTTTTAGGGGTTTTTTTTTTTTTGGTTTGTAGAAAATAATAATAATAAAACTTACTTTAAAAACTGAATTCCTGAAATGCTCACAAACACCTTTTTGCAGGACACAAATGGCTCTGAAAAAGCAGCAAGTCTGAGCCACAGGCCAGATAAAATTAAGCAATGGGTCAGATCTGCCCATGCACCACAGGTTCCCCACCCCTGCATTGGGAAATTAGCATCAGTTCTGGTAGCATCTCCTTGGAGGGTCACTGTGTTGAGTTCAACACTTCTGGAGGACTTAAGGTTGCTGAAGGCTGCTGTAAGGTATACTCGGCTACTGATTATTTTTCAGATGGTACCTGCACATAGATCACATTTTAATACATTAGAATTAATTTTCACTTAGATAAAGCTTTGCAAAAAGGGGTCAGGAGGAACAAGTAATTCATGAATCAATTGTTCCATTGCATTTAATGGGTCTGCGCAAGATCCAGCCCAATTTTTATTGGGATTCAATAACTTCCTGATTAACTTCAGGAATGTTCCCTTCATCTGGCATGAGGCAGTGCCCTTTACTTTGAAAGTCTTCCAGTCATTTGGTACAGGATGGAAACAGCAGGAGAAGTTATATTTGCCTCATGATCCTCTGCCCTGCAGTTTTCACCAGATGATGGTGGTACAGAAGGGGAAGGAAGGAGGCTGGGAGAGACTTAGGATAGCTCATATCCCAACCTCAGTGCTATTCTTTCCTTTCCACCCTTTGAAATGCTCCCTTTCTGCCCTCTCCAAGGTTGTTTTTCCAACTTCAGTTGCCAGCTGGCACAGTTCTTTCCAGGTCAGTTGCAAGGAGGCACAGGAAGGAGAGAGAGTCTAGATCTCTGACTTTCCCTTCAGAGATCAGAATAGTACCTCCAAGGGGGGCAACCTCACTATCCTATGGCCTGCAGACAATATAAAGGGGTTATAGGATTGCTCCCACCATCATTTAAGCTAGTCATTACTAACTTACCTGATTTATTTCTCTGGACCTGGTCTAAGCATGGCTGCATCTGGATCCAACATTGTTCTTTGTACTATTATACTATTTGTTTGTACTATATGCCTGCCCACCCACCCCCTACGATCAACAGCAGATGCCCTTCTCCGGGAACCCTCCGTGAAGGATATTAGGAGGGTGAGTACCCGGAGGAGGGCCTTTTCTGCGGTGGCGCCCCACCTATGGAATGCACTCCCCAGAGAGGTCGGCCTGGCGCCATCATTATTTGCTTTTCGGCTCCAGGCCAAGACCTTTTTATTTAAAAGTTATTTTAACTGTTAATTTATTATTATTGTATTTATAGATTTTAATATATATAGCCGAGATGGTACCAGTTTTTAAATTATTGATTGTATTTTTATGTTTATTTTATGGATGTTGTGAGCCACCCTGAGACTTTGTTGCAATGGGGGTGGCATAGAAATGTTTTAAATAAATAAATAAATAAATAAATAAATATTCCATTGCAGGCATGATAATCAGAACAATAGGCCACTGTATCTTGGGTTAGTCTTTGAGAACAGAACCTGCACTTTACTTCCACATGGAAGCAACTAGTCATTGTTTACAGATACATTCGAGTGAATATTCCTGATAACAGCAGCTGAATCAAGTCTAATAGGATCTCCCAGAGACTGTGGACAGACCAGAACAAATCAACAAGAGTCACTAGAGAACAGCACACCACACATGGCTCTTCAGCTGTTGTAGTCCTCCAATTGAAGTCCATGGAACAAACTATAAAAAGAAGCTCTCCTGAAAGAGATTCTTGTTGCCCTAAGGGCAGACATATTTCGGAGGCATAGAATGTTTGTCTAGCAGGTGGCAACCATTAAAGCACAATGGTAAAAATGAAGCCCTTGCATATTGGAAGAGAAGGCAAAGCAAGTTAGTAACAGAACACAGAGCTTGCTGCATTCCTTAAAAAGCATGTGGGTGGTCTTTCTGCTAGCTATGCCATTAGTGAGAGTTATTTGGTGTATCAAAAGTTCTGTGTCTTGCAGTTAGAATCAGAATGAAAGTCTGTTGGTTTAAAAAACAAAACAAAAACCAAAACACACTGCATGCGTTAATTACTTTACCAATGCTAAGGTGACAGTACTACCAAAAATGACTGTTCAATGAATGGTCACATTATAGCCATAATCTGTACTTTCCTTATTTAATTTCCTGTTGGCCTCACTCACTTGCCTACCCAGGGATCAGGTCCTTACTTATGTGTGTTTATACCTGCAGCTCCAGTCAACATACACCTGAGGAAGTTATCCACAAAAGTTTATGCCAGAATAAATTTGTTCAACTTCAAGGTACCAGCAGCAAACAAATGATTTCCCATTTAAAACAAGATGTACAGGCAGTGCAGATCTTATTTTAATAAAAATTTTGCTTTTCTGAGTCATCTAAGAGTGCAATTTATCTTTTAAACAAGGTGTGAAAAGCATAAGCATAGTTTTTTGCAGTAGGGCTAGGAATGCTCCAAAAATACCCCACTTTCATTGTCAAATACATCAAACTTCAGTGTCTTTGTTATCTGACCTTGTCCCACCCTTGAAGAAATGCATTTTGCTGGGCTGCTAAGCTAACTATGCAGTTCTATTGGCAATGCTTGAGCATCCCCAACTGATGTCTGGTGGTATTCCAGGTGCAATGCAGCCACTTGCCAAAGAAGGACGTTTACGTAAGAAATGCTTGGAATGAAATGTATCACTTCTGGACATTATTATTGTGGAATCAAAAACAAAGCAGAGAATTAAGTGAGCAGTTTAGTGAACTGGAGAGCAAACACTAAGGCCCAACCCATCAGGGCATGAGAGAGAAAGATAAGAGACATACCTCCTTTGGTCCCTCTCTCCACATGCTGATGCTGCTCCAGACAATATGCCTGAAAGGTGAAGGGAAGGATTGCATAGGAGGTTGGGATCTAGCTGAGATGATGTTTGGAGGAATTGGAAGGGTTTAAGAGGATGATTGTCCAAATGTTTTGTTTGGAAAATTAACTGAGTGATTTTCTGAATTTGGTGGTGGTGGTAGTGGTGTAACTGTAACACAGTTACAGCAGCAGAAGAAATGGCTCAAGGCTTACCAGATCTTTACTTTTTAGCTTTCTGTATTTCAACAATGTAAGGACAAATTTGGTCCAACTTGAAATCTATGAGAAAAATAGTGATATTAACTGCACATATCTAAACACCAAAAACACCACAATCCAAGTGTTTGTACACGAGCTTTTGCAGACTTTTACATTAGATAGCAGCAGTATCATGGAAAATAATACTCATGCATCATTCATTGGTTTGAGTTTTTAAGTTCTGAATTGCTCCTGAGTCATGGCTGACCAGTGCACACCTATACCTGGCAGTTTATCGAGGCAGCTGCAGAATTAGCAAATTACATAGCACTCAGTCATTATTATTGTTGAGGCAGAACAGAAAGCAGGATTAAAAGCCTCTGGTCATCAGTTCCTTGGCTTGAGGGGAAAACCACAAAGAAGGAAGAGATTGAAGAAAACCCTTCCTAATGATCATTCTCACAATTATCAATCATGTCCAGGCATGAACCAGAGTGAATGTGTTCATAACACAAAGTGAACCCAGGCCAGAATGTGATCAGGACTCTAAAGCATGGATGTATGACAGAATCCTTGTTCCAGACCTTCAGCTTCCAACATGTGAAAGCTGATGGGGTCAGGCACAAGAAAGGGAGCGGAACCAACCAGCACATCTCTATTTGTCCTCGAATAATTCTAATTGCATGGTGGATTGAATGTCCCAATAGAGCTCAAGAGTGATTTTGTCCCAAAGAACATAGCTACCCATCCCCAACCTGGTCCCACAAGTTGTGTTGGATTTCATTTCCAGCCAGAAGGGCTGTCCCTGTTCTGAGTGCTCACTGGTGGCAATGCAGGGTTCATTTCTTTGTTCTTTCTTTCTTAATTTAATTGTCATGCAGGGAGTGATTTTCAAGAGGCACTGCAGCGAGGGAGGGATTAATTCTCCCCACACTCAGATCTCTCACTATTTGGCAATTAAGTTTGGAGGAAAAATTCCATCGATTTGAGATGATTTGGGGCAGGATTCAAATTAATTGACCTATTAACTTATTTTATTTGAACTTATTTCGATGATAAATTGACTGGCTATGCTTTCTGTGAAATTTAAATAAATTCTAGTAATTTTCTATGTATAGATGTAGATCGGTATATAAGCAACTGCTATGTAGCTTTGTGCCCTATGAGCCTGGATCCTGAATCTTATATGCATAGCAACCAGGGCCAGAATTAGGCATCTTGATGCCCAGGGCAAACAGCATGAAATATGCCCATAAACTAACCCCTAATTTTATGATGTAAAAAAAATTGGTTTTAATAACATGCTAAACAACAAGTATGTATCATTTCAATTTTTATTTCAATTGCAGTAACATTACAATCAAATCAAGGTCATGAAAAAATAATTACTATTCTATCAGTAGAAAATTTATAAATGTAATGTAGACTGTTTAATAACATAACAGTAGTGATAGAGCAAACTATAAAATAGAAAATGGAATAAAAACAGAGAATAAAAATAGTAAATTACAAAAAAGATGACAAATTATTTTTAAAAATTCAAAGCAGATCATCTGCAAACATTAGATTATATTTAACCCCCTGGACTTTAATTGCAATAAATCATCAATCACTTGATTACATTTATTTATTTTGCCATTTAATTTTCAATCTAAAGAGTTACCATTTTGATAATTTTCTTGTCCATAAGAAGATCTCAAATATGTTTAAATTCGTTTAACTTGCTGACACTTCTTTCACAGGATGACAATTTAGCACAAATGATTGAAAACATCCTCATTGCCCAGGAACTGGGAAATCTGGCAGTGACTGGTTCTTTCAACTTATGATATCTGATGAAAACTCTGCAGGATTTAAATCACTCTTACACTTTAGCACCGAATACACTGTTCAGGTCCATAACATTCATCATAGACATTTTAGTTTCCAAAATCAAAATCAGTAGAAACTTCCTTGCACTTATTTTATGTACAAAAAGGAAAGAGGATGATATCTAGTGCTTTTTAAGATCTCAGTTTTATGCTGTTTGGTTGACAGACTGCTACCTCCATCTTGCCTTTCATAGAGGCTGACTCCTTCGAAATTTAATTTCTTCTTTTTCAAAAATTCTGGTATTATCTCCCTGCTTTACAGAAGCCATTTTTGTTTGTGTAAAGAGCAATTCCAATTTATTTTCTCATACATCTTATAAAGCATTTTTCAGGCTACATATATGTATATAGGACTTTAACTGTGTGAGTTTACTGGAAATTATGTGTATGCCTTGCCATGTGTCCAATCAGGCAGTGGAAGTTATATGAGAATTAAACAATTCTCACAAATTGTTGTTGTTGCTAGTCGCAAAGTCGCGTCCAACCCATTGCAACCCCATGGACAACTTTCCTCCAGGCTCACCTGTCCTCCACCATCCCCTGGAGTCCACTTAAGCTCACACTGACTGCTTCAGTGACTCCATCTAGCCACCTCATCCTCTGCCGTCCCCTTCTTCTTTTGCCATCTATTGTTCCCAGCATTAGGCTCTTCTCCAGTGAGTCCTTCCTTCTCATTAGGTGGCCAAAGTATTTGAGTTTCATCTTTAGTATCTGGCCTTCTAAAGAGCAGTTAGGGTTGATCTCCTCTAAGACTGACTGGTTTGATCACCTAGCAGTCCAAGGGACTTGCAGGAGTCTCCTCCAGCACCACAATTCAAGGCTTCAATTCTTCGGTGCTCAGCCATCCTTATGGTCCAGCTTTCACAGCCATACATTGCAAAAACCCTTGCATCACCTTAAAAGAGACCATGGGTTATGTTGTCTAAGTTCAGATGACATGAGAAAGCCACAGCGACACCCAGGCAGAGCTTCCGTATTCATAATGATGAACAAATGTCCCCTGAAGGTCAGTGGAGCAGATTGGACTGGACTGGACCAGACCAGACTGGACCAGGGGGGCAGGTTGCTCAGGGATGAAACCCCAGGATTGGACCTTTTCTAAATCAGAGACAGTGATGCCATCTGCAGGCCTTCAGGCTTCTGTCTTCTGTCTGGATGCATAGCTACAGTCCTCATGTTCACATATTGATGCATTTTCCCAGCAGCAGGATATTATGAGCCACAGCTGTTGTAATGCAAACCAATTTAGGTGGCTTAATCTTGAGTGGACAAAATATCTGCTCTTTATGGAACTGAACATAAAAAATGATTTGTTGAATTTAAGAGAAATTATTTCTTTATTTGACTGGGTAACCTCCCAAATGGACTGTGCACACATTGGGGACATAATCTATCGAAACTTTAGCAAAGCCTTTGACAAAGCGCCCCAGGACATCTTGATTAGCAAACTAACTAAAGGTGGGCTTGACTGAGCTAATATTAGGTAGCTACAAAGAGGTCACAGACAGTGCTAATCAATGGCACATTCCCAAACTGGGGAGAGATGACAAATGGAGTGCCACAGGGTTCCGTCCTGGGACCAGTACTCTGCAACATTTTTATTAATGATTTAGATGAGGAAATACAGGGAAAGATAATTAAATTTGCAGGTGACACAAAGCTGGGTGGAATAACAAATACCCTGGAAGACAGAGATAAGATACAGGGTGATCTTCATTGGTTAGAATGCTGGGCAGAGAACAACAGAAGGAAATTCAGTAGGAAGAAATGCCAAGTCTTCCACTTAGGAACCAGAAACAAAATGGAACAATGGACTCA
Organism: Varanus komodoensis; assembly: GCF_004798865.1. Lineage (NCBI taxonomy): Eukaryota > Metazoa > Chordata > Lepidosauria > Squamata > Varanidae > Varanus > Varanus komodoensis. Next base: position 3,615,194 of record NW_025336100.1, on the reverse strand, counting down.
AGTTAAAAGAAACTAGATTTAGACTAGGAACCAGACGGAGCAGTACAAGAATGGAACCTATTACCTAGGGAAGTTGTGGGCTCTCCGTAGCTGGAGACATTCAAAAAGTGTTTAGATAATCATCTAATTTAGTGTCATCTAGGAGTGGTCCTCCCTCCTTGTATAGGATGCCAATGATCCTCAATGTTCCGAAGCTTACAGGCATCCACACTGGGCTGCACCCTTAAGCTTGTATTAAGTAGCAAATAACTCACTTGTAAGTGTGAAATCTCTGCCAGGCATCTATGGTTAAGATGGGATGGAAACAGAATTGGGTTTTGCAAAGGCACAAATAGTATAATGAAATATGGAATACAGTAATTAATGATAAACTGACAACAGAAATAAAAATTAAAAAAGGGTTAATGAAAGCAAATGACTATAATGAAATTTGGGAAAATTTTGTAAAAGCAGTACTGATAGAAGGCAAAGGTTGTAAACCCAATCAAGATTATATGAATTTCTGGAGGGGATATGGGTATAATTTAAGTATATTATATATTATTAATTGTTATAGTATGTATATGATGGTAGTATTGGTTTCTGGAGTGGTGGGTGCACTCTTTCATTTATTCTTTTTTAATTTATTTATTTTAAATATTTATTTATTTTAAATATTTATATGCCTTCCTGTTTGCAAAAAGCCTCAGGATGGCTTAAAGCATAAAATATAACATAAATAAATTCACGACCCACACTGGCTGCAGTTAAAAACATAGAAAAGACAATATTAAAACTTACTAAAATATCGCTGGAATAAAAAGGTCTTAACCTGGTGCCAAAAAATAAATAACGACGGCACCAGGCGGACCTCTCTGGGGAGCACATTCCATAGATGGGGCACCACTGCAGAGAAAGCCCTCCTCCGGGTACTTTGCCTCCTAATATCTTTCACGGAGGGTTCCTGGAGGAGAGACTCTGCTGCCAATCTCAAGGGGAGGGAGGGCAAATATGGAAGAAGGCGTTCCTTCAGGTATCCAGGTCCCAAGCCGTTTAGGGCTTTATAGGTAATAACCAGCACCTTGAATTGAGCCTGGACTTCAATGGGAAGCCAGTGAAGCCGGTAGAGGACTGAGGTTATGTGAGAATAATGCCCAGTCCCCGTCAGCAACCTGGCTGCTCTGTTTTGCACCATCTGACGTATTCAGACTGTCTTCAGGGGCAGCCCCAGGTAGAGCGCATTGCAGAAATCCAATGGGAAAGTAACCAATGCATGTGTCACAGTACACCAGCAGAATCTCCAATCTGTCTTGGTTGTCCAACGCCAGGTATAAGCACTCTAGACCTGGCCTCAAGAGGACAGGAAGCCCCGCAAGGGAGACAGAAGCTCGATAAATTAAAGTGACCCCCCTCCCCTCCCCTCCCCTCCCCTCTGGGTGTGGCTGGTGCTGGACCAAATACCCGGGCAGGCACAGTTGAGAGAGAGATACATCCCCCCCTCTCCATCCAGGTCTCTGTAATGCAAGCTAGGTCGGCCTCCTCATCCACAATCATTAAATCATGGAGGAGGGATGTTTTGTTATGGACCGACCTGGCATTGAGCAGCAGCACCATCAGGCCTGAGGGGTGGTTGATAAGCTTACCTGGAACCTTCTGGTTGGGGAAATAACCAGAAGGAGGAACAGGTATCAACCATCTGTCTCTCCTTCTTCTATGCCGACCTGTTAAACCCCCAATGCCATATTGACCACTGCCCAAGACCACCCTGATGGTGGCGCCCATGCACTCCCCAGGCAACCCCATAGTAGCAGCCAAGTGTGAAGCCATTAAAAACCAATCTAATAAAATACAATTAAAACACGATTAAAACCCCACCAACCCTCCCATCACAAAACATGCATACACACGCCCACACGCCCAGAGTTCCTGGCCAGCCCAGCCCTGCACAGCACCACCGCCCTTAGGCTGCCACCCTTTGGCTGCTGGTGAGTTAAGCTGGCAGCCTCTCCCTGCGCCCCACCCCCAATCTGGCGCAGCTGCCACCCACGCCGGGGCCCGCGGAGAACTCACCAGCGACGATGGAGGGCCCGCAGGCCAGCAGTGTCCCCGGGTCCCGGTCCCACGGTGGCCGCCGTAATTATTGTGTTCTTGTTATTATATGATTATTGTTGTGATTGTATTTATGTTTTTTTTCTGTCTAAAAAAAAAAAATAAAGGGGTGGGGGGAAGATGGGAAGAGGGAAAGATATCAAGAAAAGTTTCCTCACTGTCAGAGCAATATGGCAGTGTAACCAGTTGCCTGGAGAGGTGGTGGGTTCTCCCACAATAGAGACATTAAAGGTGAAACTGTACATTCATCTGAGTGGGATGTTGTAACCTGGTGTTAAAAGTAGGCAGCTGGACCCATGGCCTTCATGGCCCCTTCCAACTCTACTATTCCATGAAAAGTATTATTTTAAAATTTTACCCCTCTTAGAAAGTTTCCACTGGAAATACAGATGCTGTTTATGCATAAACCTTCTAGTATATTGGCCCCTTTAACTTTCAATGATACAAGTTTTTAGAGCAATTTCAACATTTTGAACAGAAAGAATAGCAAAGAAAGAAAATGTGCTCTTTTTGGTATGATAGAAATTCTTATTTCATGTATTTAGATTTCAATTTGCATGTGTTATATGTATATACTATATTCTGTATGCACATGCTTCCCTTCCCTTCCCTGCAGTCTCCCATGGGTGTGGCTGTGGGGGCTGCTTGAATGAGCACTGCTATTCCTCCAGGGGAAGCCCTGTTGTGGGGATGGTGGCCATGCAGTCCTCACACCAGACAAGGAGCCACACACACACTCAGGCTGCAACTTGCTCACCAGCTGGAGTAAAGAGCAGGCCTGCTTTTCCTGGTTACAGTGTATTTGTCCTACACTGCAAAAACAAATTCAGACAGGGGATGCCTCAAATCAAGCTTTTTGCAGCAATTTATCTTCAATAGGGAGTGCCCAAGTATAGTTTGTGCCTCCAGAACACAGCTTCTTTTTGTTCATTTTTGCATTCCAGACAAGTTGGTGGGGTTTGTCTGATTCAACAGGGGAATGCAGTTGAGCATTCTGCTCTTTACCTTGTGGTCCATTTTGCAAACACACACACACTGGAGCTGAGACAGGCTGACTCATCAGTTCTTTTTAAAGGCAGGGTTCTTCAGGTGCTCAGAGTATAGAAAATGCCTCTCAGGGATATTGCTTGCTTCTCCTGCAGGTGGCTGACATTCTGGACCGCTCTCTCCATCCTGGAAGGTGAGGTTTTCTGTATTTTTCATTTTAATTCACTGCTAAAATGCACGTGCATGTTTTCCATGTCAAATGAGCTCCAGATGCAGTAGGTATGCAGGATCATAAACTCTCATGTAAAGATTTGTTGGCTGGAGGCAACAAATATGGGATATTTACAGTGTTAACACAAAGGCCCTTCAGGATCTCATTAGGGGCTTGTTATGGTAGGTCTGGTTCAGTCAGCACTTACCCCATAAGCAATCCCAATAACTTTTCAGTGGCAATGGTGGGAAAAATACTTTTCAAAGATTTTACACTTTGACAATTCAAGGGAGAGAACAGAGGATATCAGAAGCTTTATGCTTCTGTGCTCATGTCCTGCTTGTGGTCTTCCTCACAGGCAGTGGGTTGACCCCTGTCACTAGGATTCTAAGTGAGACCTTTTGGTCCGATCCAGCAGGGCTCTTCTATTCTTATTCCATGCATAATCCCATGTGTGTTTACTTCTGTCTACTGAATCACCTCTTTCCAAGGAGTTTAAAGCAATATCCCAGGATAATGTCATTCGGTCCTCACAACAAATTCAAGAAGTAGAGGAGGCTACAAGAAAAACAGGACCGAAGTCACCTAAAGAGTCATGAAGGCAGAGCAGGCTTCAAATCCAGGTCTATACAATCCAACTTTGCATTTATTGTCTCTAGGCATTCTTATATGCTTAATAGTCATGTATGTGTTTGAAACAGAAATTAAGCACTACTAATGTAGTCCCAAACTCATTACCTGAACTTGCAAATATGGGTCATACAAAAAGAGATGTTAATCTGCTTGCTTTTTGTTACTTAAGAGCAGGCATGGAGGAGTCTGACCACTCTCGGGCCTGTGAGGGTGAGGAGACCAAGTGCAACTCTTTCTACCTTGGTCCTGACAAGAATTGCTTCTCTGAAGCTGCTATTTGCATTCACAGGAGCCTTCCTTTGGCACAAATGGGAGTTTCCCTTAAAAGGCAAAAATGGCCATAGAAGCCAGTTTTCTCTGATCTGAGCTAGGGAGAGAAGCATTAAGCCTAGCCCCAAGGCTGCTAAGGTCTCTGCAGATGTGTTTGGCCTTAAGTGTTTTCAGAATTAAATTCTAGGGCCCGGTAGAGTGGGCAGCTAACTTATCCAGGTATCCAGTTAGCTTATCCAGTAGCTTATTTGGGCATTTCTGTCTTGTCTTCTTTCCCAAAGTTCTCAGTGCCGCTACAGTTGCCATACCTAATCAGAACAGTTCTTTTTCTTTAAATACTTCTAGTTGTTTCTACATGCCACAGAAAATCTCCCCAAGTATAAACTCTTTTTGTGTCCAAGTTTCTTTTGCATTTCAGGCAAATACATATTAACATATCTGAAATGAGTTAGCTTTAAGCAACTGCATTTAAATTGCTTCTGATTTTTGTTGTTGTTGTTGTTTTTAGTTCTGAGCACATGCTTTTTGCCAACATAATTATAATGGACTGTTTCTTCCATGGGGTGGTAAATAGCAAGTTGCATCCTGTTGGCTGTGCCGTCTTGAGCTTGCATTTAGTATGGAATGCAGTAAGAGTTGCTCTAATGCAGAGCAAGCAGGAGCAGCTGTAGCCCATATAGCATCCTTTATAATGAGAACAATTTTGATTCTTTTCCAAAAAACCCCCCCACAACCCTTTATGTCCTTTAGGGTTTGGAATAACAATGTGCTGACAGCTAAGAACCTCTCAAACTTTGGCAATGCAGGAAGAACTTTCCCTAATGCAGTATTGTTTTTCACAAACAGGTGCGCTTGAACAGTACAGTACAAGTGTAATTGTACAAGATGCAAGAACACAATTCAACACATTTGGCGGAATGGAAACCATTGTGTGTATGGGGGGGAGGGTTGGTGGTTATGGAACTGCAATGGGTTAAAAAAATATTGGGGTCCTAAAAACTGTCCTAAGCAGAAATCAACATATGCTAGGCCTTGAGAACAGGGACAAGCATGCCTGCTACCTTGTGCCCACTCATTTGATCTTTGGCCTCGCCCACCACTGGAATGCTCCCTGGCTGTTTCTCTAAAATGAGATGCAGCCCAGGAGCTAAAAGAGGTTCTGTACCCCCGAAGTAAATACTAAATAACATGACTGGAGTAACTCTACTGCATCAGTGCAAGTTAGACAGCGGTTAACCTGAATGTGCACCAGATGCACTTCTTCAGAGATGGATGGATGGAAGTCGTCCCAGCTTTTCAAATAATCTGATCAGGAATGCAAGGGCAAGAACATATCAATGCCAAAAGGACCACTTTGGATGCAGAGGCTAACTCTGGCTTTACCCTTTCTAGGACAACATTCAAGCCTTTTCCATGGTGAAGAGAACAGACCTGTCGGTCTTGTGCTTACCAAGGCAGATGAGGAACCCACTGGTGTTGCTGAGTTTCCAGTGGGATGCAGCCCAAGAAGTAAGTATGAAGATGAAATAAGTAAAACATAGCAAACACATAGGAACATGCTGTTGTGTTTGTACTTCTGCTACAAAGAAAGTACTAGCAGCAGCAAAACTTGCAAGGAAATTGATTTCCAGGGAAATGAAAGGTACTCTAGTTGATAAGCAATGTTGCAGAGTTGCCTCAGAATATAGAATATGGTGGAATACTGATTTATTCCACCATATTCTATACTTTTATTACTTATTACTAGACTTTTATTACTTATTACTAGAAGGCAACTGTCTAGCCCTGGGGTCTCAAACTCGCGGCCCGCGGGCCAATTGCCGGGCACTTGTGGGGCACGGGGGCGGGGCACGGGGGAGGGGCCCTGCGGTCTTCAAAGCGCCAGCGGCACCCGGGCCGGCCTCCGGATGAGCAGCCCACCACCACCGCGGTGGTGGAGTACTTGATGCGGCCCAGCCTCACCCAGCCTCTACTTCCAGCGGCCCCCAGGTAAGTTGAGTTTGAGACCCCTGGTCTAGCCTATATAACTGCTGAAGGACAAACCACTCAGGAATGTGTTAGCTGTATTTAAAAAGAAAAAAAATCCTAGGATGCTACCCAACACACAGGCCTGGTTTGAAATAATACTCAGTTCCTGGCTTAAATTACCCAGGAACTGGTGTGGTCACGCATGAACAAGCATGCCTGCTACCTTGGTATCCACTCACCAGTTCTGCATTTCAAAACAAATTAGGAATTTTCCAAACCCAGGAACTTGGTTGCTTAGGGGTTGGACAACCAAGGGTTAACCCAAACATTGTCCAGGGTTTGTTGTTAATTTATCACTGGGTATTTTAACCCTTAAACAACCCAGTCCTCCTGAGTTTGGACAGCACAAGGAGTTCCTGGGTTGCTCATTGAAAGTAGAAGTAACAAACATGCAGGAGACAGAATACACACTCACTTCTGCTCAGCTGCAACAATTTCTAGGTTAAACAATCCAGAACTTGCCATTACATATGGGCTCAGTCACAGTTTCTATGTGTTCAGAGTCCATTAAAATAAATGGAGCAAGTATGTAGGTATGTCCTGGATCATGGGTATCTTATGTAAGCTGTCCTGAGCCGTTCGTTGGAAAGGATGGGATATAAATGTTTGTTTAAATTAAATTAAAATGTATTAAAAGCTTTCATACATATTGTGCTAATACATTATTTAGGATTCAAGGACACACCCAGGTCTGGATGGGAGGCAACAGAGACCATGCATCCTTGGGCAAGAGCCAGCACAGAAATGCATTGCTTGCCCTCCTACAGCTTTCCCACCAGCAGCTTTGTTTCTAATGTGGAATTAGAGCACTTTTGCAGGTTTAAAGGAATATGCTGTATGGATTTAGAATACGCCATTCCTGCAACGGCAGGACAAACTGGGAAGAAGAGCAAGGAAGCCCCCCTCCCCACCCTCAAATCTCACTTGTACTCTAAACTCATCTAGGTGGCCTTAGGTAAACCAACATGATTCAGCTTTTCTCCATCTACAGTATGGGAATTATATATTGGCTTATTTGCAAGATTGTTGTAAGGTTTAGAGGACTCACTAAATGCTTGGCCCACTCTAAGGTACCACATAAAATAAAATATAATTTCAGGGTTTTTGTTGTATTATGGGTTTCTGTATTTGTGCATAATTTGTTCAAGACTCCTTTTGTGATGGAAAGTGGCACTAAATATACCAAATATTATTACTAAAAGGCAGCTACTGTGTGCAACAAGGGGGCACCAATGTGCATTTATTGGGCCGATCCCCGCACACAAATATTTATGGTGCCTCACCTAATTAGGCAGAAAGGCCCTAATAATGTCTAGAATCTGTAGATACTGTAACAATTTGCATTATATGCTCCTAAAGAACCAGGCAATGTCTAAATAAAATGAAATGAATGTATTTGCTACAGAACTGACCAAAAGATCCAGATCCTTTGATGTACCATGGTACAGACGCCTGGATAGCCAAGAAACCAACTGCCAGATTTTTCCAGTGACAACTGCATCTGTGCTGGTGACTAAAACACAAAGCACAACTAAAGACCCGAGGAAGGCAACTCACCCCATAGAATCAGCATCCCCAGAACACAGGCCTCAGATTTTGTATTTTCTGCCTTACTACCCACGCCAACAGCATATCTTCTTTCATGCTTTATTCCCTGTCAACAGAGGTGTCAACAAGTATAACACCATCTGGTATAACAAATTCTCAAGAGACGACTCTTCAGAAGAAAAGAGAAGGAGAAGAGATACACTTACTATAGGCCTGGAGGAATGAGCTGGTGTTTCAGTAGCAGTCATACAAGCTTTTTTCCCCAGCTGCTAGTTCCAGTACAGCAATAGCTCCTTCATACAGAGGTGGGCAGTATGTAGATCTGGATCTACAGGCAGATCACTGGGTGAATTACAGATAATCAGCAAGAATTCCTTTCTTCCCATTCCCCACCCCTTGCTAATTATACTGCTGGAAAAAAAAGCTTGGGATAACCAGGAATGGATTTTATGAGGAAGAACAGTGACCTATGTTCAGTTCTGATACTTGGAATAGATTTCTAATCTCTGACTTCTTGAATTTTAAGTATATGTCTTTTACAACATTTCTGGTTGAAAGCTTTTGGGGTTGTAGGAAGAAAAATGTAGATGTCTAAAGTCTGCTTACTCCTACCTTACCATAACCCAATAACAATGTAAGAAGAGGTGTGCTGGATCAGACACAGGGTCCCACCAGGCTAGCATTCTGTTCACATGGTGCCCAACCAGCTGCCAGTGAGGAAGTCCACAGGTAAGAAATGAGTCTAACAGCACCCATGTTCCCTAGTAAATGGTGTAAATAGTTTGCTGCCTCTTAACTTATAGTCATGAAGACTAGCAGCCATTTATTCTTCATGAATCTGCCTACTTCTCAGTACCTTCACAAGCCTATGGATCCTAGGGTGCTTTGGGAGAAGTGATGATAGTTGATCTGGAAACTTTGGCATGTAGTATGAGCTAAAGATGGATGGGCATCCTTACTGGGGAATAGTTCAAATTAAGTATACAGGTCATTCCCTGTAATGTGAGAGTCATTTCTTTAACATGTAGTTACAAGCCAAGAAATAGAACCAAGGTCGCATGGCTAATGTGAATGGCATGGACCTCACACAAGTATCCTATGCCAAAAAACCACCTTAGTAGAATGGGGCAGGAAGTATGTTGTATTCAGACACATTTACCTATCTGTGTACTCTCTTCTTACATCACAGATAGGGAACATGATGCCCTCCAGAAGGTGTTGAACTGGACACAATGATTCACCTAAGGGTCATTCATTCCTTGTCCTGGTTAAAGTACAACTCAGCCTCCAAATATCTTTCTTCCTCTCTTCCTTTGGGGACACTGCAATAGGAATGTGTTTTTTGGAGTGCTGCCAGATTTTGTAACAGATCTATTAACGATTATACATTATCAGGGCCTATGTGGTTCTTGAATCAGTAATGAACATTCAACAGCTCATACACAACACATGGTTTCTGGACAGGCCACTGAGAGAAATATACTTTCTGTTGATTTTAACACTGTTAACATTGCAGAAACATTGCAGACAGAAAGACTTACTTTTGGCAGGACCAAAGACAAGTGATCCAATTCTCTCAAAGTTGTTCATATTATAATAACCAAGCGACGGAGAGATCTTTTGGATACAGATCTCCAGTAGAAAGTGAAGATCTGATGGAATGATATACTTTCATTGTTTGAGTCTTACTGCAGCCTATAGCGGCCCACTCAACCAGACCATACTGACGCCATCTTACTCAGATGCAAGAGAAGCAAAACTTCCTTTTGCAATCAGTTGCAGGACTGGGCTAAAGCTAAAGTCCAGGCCCTTTGAATGCTAACATTGCAATGCAGATATTTTGGCTGGGGTTATCTAAAGGTCAAGCTCCTCCACTTAGTAAATCTATCGAAGAGTAATTTGCCAGGGTTCCTAAACAAGGAAGAATGCCATTACTGGGCAGCCAGCCGACCAAAATCAAGATATTCTTCTTGAACCTTCATCCAGATGAATGAAGAGGGACTGAATGATATATACTCCACTGGAAAAAGAAGATGGGGCCAGTCTTTCTCAGTATGTGGGCTAAGACCATCTCTCCCAAGAGGTAGGAGAGCTTGAAACAGGCACCAGGGAAACTGCATCAAGGGTTTTTTTTTCCCCTGGTACAAGAGCTTGGTTGCAGGTTTCCCCAAAGGGTGGGCAGAACACCTGACACAGGTACCAGAACTTCACCTCAGAAATCATGGGTCAAAGAACCATGTAGGTAGCATAACTCAGGGCTAGATTGATATTTCTATTTTATTTGTTATATGGCACTTGATTTGCCACTTTAAACTGCATATTGCTTGTGCTCTGAATCTGGCCAACATTTTCCCCATTCTGTACTTGTTCCTAAATCCCTAATACATTTTTTACTCCATTGTTACCAAAATCCAGACTGTGTGCTTTCTGGGTTAAATGTGAGAGGTTCACAAAGAGGTGCACGGCATTATTGATTGTGTTAACATTAATTTAGCCACCAGGTTGCACCCAGTTTAGCAACTGGCAACCTAGGAAACAAGAGGATTGCAAAGAAGCCCAAACAACAGACCGCAGTGGGATCCTTAGCCAGTTGCTCCCAAGGAGTAAAGAGCGCTTGAACACGGAGAAAACAGGATTTGTTGACTCTTAGTTCTGGCAAAAAGTATCACTTTTGGTACCACTGCACCAGGCCCTGCACCCCTAGCTGGGGGCTCATGGAAGCCGGGCCTCCTGAATTCCAGTCAGAGAAAATATTTCTGCTGAAGAAAACCAATGCCTTACTAAACTATTTTTTTTAAAGAATGATGCAACTGCGCTGCAGATAACACACCTGTAGTTATTGATATGTGGTTTTACTTTTTCAAAGAGGGATAATATTCCCAGTGATAGTGCTAATAATATGCCCAAGGATAGTGCTACTATGGCATCTAACACAAAAGTAGTATAAGAAAAAATATTAATGCCAAAATAACAATGATAATACTGGTTACATTGTATTTACATTTTCTCTTGTGAGCAATCCAAGGCAGTTTACATAGCTCCATTTTATCCTCACAAGTACAACCCTGTGAGGTAGGTTGAGCTGAGGGTCTGTGAGTCAGCCAGTGAATTTAATGGCTGGCTGAGAACTAGACCAATCCACCATTCTAACCCCCAGATCACACTGGAGAAGTCACAATGTTGAAATATCCAAAGAACTGATGGAAGCATTTATTAGGCTGCAGGCAGCACACAATATAAAACCAAGAAACAAGGGGCACAACAGGCTATCAGCCACAGACAGTACAGGAATTTTTTGTGTAAACATGTATGACAACATGTATGAGGGAATGGGAATGTCCAGAGCTAGGGAACATATGCAAGAGAAGCCATAAAACAGTCTTCTCTGCAAGAGAAGGCAATGCAAAAGGACACACAATACATACAGTGGAAGGACATTCTTTCCCAGAAAGGTTTATGTGTCTCCAATGCAACTCTATGGTTCAGTTTAGGTGTTATTACCCAAGCCTGTGTAAGGGTACAGTGTGGTTTAGCACAGCTAGAATGCTCCCCTGAATGCTAACTATGTGGCTGCTTGTGGACTGCCAAGAGAAGAGAGCTGCATTGTCAAACATGGAGATGCTTTTTGCATAAAAATTGCATATGCTAATTTACAAATGGAATAGTAGGCTTAGAAGGGACATAAGAGGCCATCCAGTCCAACCCCCTGTTCAATGCAGGATTCCAGGTTAAAGCTTCTTTGAGAGATAACTGTCCAACTTTATCTTGAATGTATCCAATGGGGGAGAACCTACAACTTCCCTAGGTAATCAGTTCCACTGTCATACTACTGTAACAGTCAAGAAGTCCGTCTTGATGTCCAGATGGAATCTGGCTTCTTGTAACTTGAGCCCAATTCTGTATCCTGTACTCTGGCATGACTGAGAGGAATTCTTGACCTTCCTCTGTGTGAAAGCCTTTCAAGAATTTGAAAAGCACTATCATATCTCCCCTTAGACTTGTCCAGGCTTAACATGCCCAGTTCTTTCTATGTCTCCTCATAGGGCTTTGTTTCCTGTCCCCTGATCATCTTTGTTGCCCTTCTCTGAGACTTTTTCAGTTTGCATCTTTCTTAAAAGGTGGAACCCAGAACTGGATACAGTATATAGGATGGGGCCTAACTAGTGCTGAATAGAAGGGAACCAATACCCCACACAATTTAGAAGCTACACTTCTAATAAGGCTGCCCAAAATAACATTTGCTTTTTTGCAACCACATCATATTGTTGACTCATATTCAGCTTGCAATCCACAACAATTCCTAGAACTTTCTCACCTGTAGTACCATTGAGCCAAATATCCCTTGGCTTCTAACTGTGCTTGGTTTCTTTTTCCTAGGTGCAGAAATTGTCATTTGTCCCTGTTAAATTTCATTCTGTTGCCTTCAGCCCAGCATTCCAGCCTATCATGTTCACTTTGAATTTCGATTCTGCCTTTCAGGATATTACTGATCCTACCAAGAGCAATGGTCCCTTTCAGTACCAGGTTGTTACCTCTTCCCAGTTTGAGAAGGTACCATTGAAAAGCATTTTTGGAATCCACTTTTGTAGCCAACTGTGAATCCATGTCACAACTGTTCCATCTAGCCCATTTAGCTGATCATAATGTCATGGGACACTTTGCACTTTGTTAATAAGTCAAGGTGTATTATGTCCACGGCTTACCTGCAATTGATGAGAGAGATTTGTTGTTGTTGTTGTATGCCAACAAATTGTCCTCTACCAATGATGACTCTATGAATGAATGCCCAAATGTCCTGTCTGTGATAACTCCATTCAGCTCTTCCAAGACTGCAGCTTCCTCTGTGGATTCAATTCATCTTATGAGTAGTTTTGGTCTTCCCTTCCATCATCTGCCTTTGAGTTTCCCTATCATGATTGTCTTCTCCAATAAGTCTTGCCTTCTCATTTTTACTTCCAAGGAAAGTTCTAGCTTGATTTGATCTAGGACTCACTTGTACATCTATCATTCCATACTGGTCTTCAGTAAAACATCCTAATCTTTACAAGTTCCTTCATTACTGCCCTTCCAAGTCTAAGTCTTCAAATTTCTTGGCTGCAGTCTCACTGTGAATTGATGACTCAGCTATGCAACATCTTTCACAATTTCAATTTCTTCATTGTTGACAGTAAAGTTGCATAATTTTTCTGTGGACATGATCTTTGTTTTCTTAATATTCAGCTGCAGTCCTGCCTTTGCACTTCCTTCTTAATTTTTTTATCAGGAGTCATTTCAAGTCATTGCTGCTTTTTGCCTGTAGTATGCTATCATCAGCACAGCTTAAATTAGTGGTGTTTCTTCTGCCAATTTTTACTCCTTCCTTCAGTGGGGAAGGTCAAGGGGAGGTCCCTAACTTATATTTCTTTATCTCTTCCCCCTTAGTTTCTCCATCCCTGTTTTCTTTGCTTGTGCCGGAGGTCAGACTAGATGGCCCGGGAGAACCCTTCTGACTCACTCTGTTTCTATGTTATAACATACTCCCATGCACTGATAGCACTGTGTTGGTAACCTTCAGGGAAGACAGGAGAAAGCACTGGTTGATACAATAGACCCAGCAAATTAGAGTAAAAAATATAGTAACAAAAATGGACCAAGAAGACTCCCCGGTAGTGTTGACCCACAACATCTGTGCTATGGTTGTTTTCTCGCCTGAGGTCAACATGGCCTATATGTGCAACAAATGCAAGTGAGCAGCTCTGTTAGAAGAAAAGGTGAGAGCAGGTGCTCTATTTCCTCAAGAAAAGAAGATGAAGAGTCTTTAGACAATGCAGTGGAACTGCATCAGCTAAGGGTACTAAAGAAGCTAGAAGGGCAGCAGTGAGCTGAGGCTGAAGAGGAGAAACCAGAGGGAAGGAAAACTGAGGAGGAAACTTGCTGAAAAATGGTGAAAGATGCGGAACTAGAAGGCACTCTGCCCCACTGGAAGCAGTGAAAGTATTGAACCACTTTCAGTTACTCGAGGATGGGACTGGAGGGTAGCCTGCAGTGGAACAACTGCATGTCATCCTATGAAGCACTGAAGAAGAAGCCTAAGGTCAACCAAGCAGTGGCAATGATACCAAGGCTTGCAAGAACAAGAAGGAAAGAGTGTTAGTTGTGGAAACTCCCAGTTGCAAGGCAGGGAAACACATGCATGTCAGGAAGTACAGTGGACTCATTAGGTATCCTGTCTTCCTGGTGGGGAGATTAGTGATATAACTGAAAGATTGCCAAGGCTCATACAGCCCACTGACACATATTCCTTCCTTCTAATACATGTGGGAACAAATGACACTGCCAAGTGGAGCTTTGAAAAAATCGTGTCAGACTTTGAAGCCTTAGGGAAGAAAGTCAGTAACTTTGGGGCCCAGATACTGTTCTCTTCAGTCCTTCCAAGGATCCATGAAAAGGAATAGACAGGGAAAGAGAAATACTCCAAGTGAATGCCTGGCTATATAGGTGGTGCCAACATGAGAGATTTGGATTCTGGGACCATGGGCTACACTTCCTGGAAGATGGACTGCTGGCAAGGGATGGGGTGCACCTTACAACGACTGGAAAGAATATGTTTGGCCACAGCATGAGGAGGCAAAGTACAGCTGGGCTAGAAACAGACAAAGTTTTATGCACTGCAACAGAGAGAGCAACTCTAATAGTGCCCAATAATAATCTTCCAAACGTGTAGGGAGAAAGCTGGTGTATAAAGCACATGGTGTTCAATGTGAACTCTCTCTTTTCCTGGCGATTTTTCTAAGAAGGATGTCAACGGATTGTCTTCTCCATCTCCTTAGCCGTTCAACACGAACACCCTACTGCGAGTCTGCATATTTGAAAGCTGGATTTCCTGTACAGAGAGGAGTCATACCCAAGAGTTGCTTGCTCTCGATGCTTGCTCTCGTTCGTAGGTTCCCTGAACTTGGCGAAATAGCAAAGACCCGCTATCCTACAGCGCCACCTTCTGTCATGACTCATTCATTTCAAGGAGTCAACCCCTCGTCAATACGAGACAATAGAGAACTGTTTCAATAAATACAGAAAAAATGAATAAAATGCATGACTCAGAAAGAGGCTGTTTTCTAACCCTTTGTAAGGTATTAGACAAGGCTTGAGCGATGAGCTGCAACCCTAACCCATACAGGACACACACCAACAATTTACTGAAGCTGTGACGGAAATGACTGCAGCTGTAGATCTGGAAAAGGGGAACGAACGCTACGATCATTTCACTCTTGAGAAGACCCACTTAAATGAGTTAAGAAATAATTTCAAAATCACAAGCTGCCAGTCTCTTCGAACAAATAAATTCAGACAAAGTGATGCCCCCTGGACCATAAAAGCCCCAGTCTGACCGTGGAACTGAACAATGAGACAACATAGCGGTGCTCGCTTCAACTGAGGGGAAAGCTTGCGTTTTCCATTTAATGTCAGTGTTACCTGCACTGCTCTGATGAGCACTTTACACCATCCACATTGAAGAACATAGAATAACGTAGTGCTAAAGAGAATGCTTTTGCCATTGTGTCCCTTCCTGAATTTCAGGGAGTTGAATTGAATGGATGGCACAAACAGACATTCCATTCAAACACGTTCTCCATGGGTCTACTCCGAGTAAGAGCTTTGGCGCTCCCTCAGTTCATGCCACTCATCTTAATGCGGAAGAAAACAACACCCTTTTAGTGAGTTTGATTTGGCTTTCATTCCTGTCACTGGGCCCTGCCAGTTCAATGCTTCACTTGGCACAAAGCACAATCCATGCACATCCTCCTTACTGAAACAGTCTTGACACACCTGGGTTTATCAGTCATCACACCATTTTGGATGGTGGAAAGATCCCAACATCTTGGAAAGATTCTTCAATAGTTTTGATACCAAAACCTAATAATGATTTGACAGCTCCTGGAACATATAGGCCTATATCTTTGATAAATCAAAATGCAAAAAGTTTTACAGCAATACTTGCAAAAAGATTGAATAATCTTATAGATAAATATAGATCTTGCTGGTTTTATAGTAGGGAGAAGGATGTCAGATGTGACTAGAAGAATATTAAGTGTAATAGAATTTATATCAAACAAAAGGTCTTACATCATTAGATAACTTTTTATGCTTTTGATTGTGGGATACGGCCAGCAATAAAGATGCTGATAGAGACATTAGGATTTGGCACATGATTTAAAAGTGTAATAAATTAATTATATTCAGAAAATTTTGCAACAGTGATAGTTAATGATGGCTTACCAGAAGGAATATCCTTAGGGTGAGGCACTAGACAGGGATACCCTCTTTCACCAATATTGTTTGCTTTGGTTATAGAATTATTAGCAAATAGTATAATAAATTATATTATGGTAGGTACTGCAATTAAAAATAAAATTAAGATTAATCTATTTGCTGATGATACATTGTTAATGATTGGGAACCCACCCAAAGGCATGGATCAGACTAAAACTCATTTGGTGGAATTTGGTGAGAGGTTTACAGGTTGATTGGGATAAATCATAAATCTCAGATTCTGTATTATGCTAATTATCCCTCAGGCAATCTTTCTTGTGACAATATCCTTTTCTCACATACAGCTACCAAACTGGGTTTTGCCCATTCTCAGCTTTTCTCCCTTCTCCTCTCTATTCCATTATCTTTCAAGCTTTGTAGGAACAAGGGAACACAACACTGGGGCCAGAACGTAGTTCTGTGGCCATGCAGTTGCCACATTGTGCAGCTTAACAAGGTTTTTCTGTGTACTTCTGTTTAGAGAAATATATCCACCACTTACACATCTAGCTGTTCATAGCAACATCTTGCTAATGACTGTCCCCGGAATGGAGCAGCACAGCGTCCAATCTACCACCTTCACTTTATCTGTTCTAGAAAAGAAAACAACGCCCCAAAAGATTGTGTCATGCTAATTATTCCTCAGGCAAATAGAGGCAGTGAAAGATCCAGAAGGGAAATGCTGGTCCTTGTTGCTATACCAAATTTGAGGAGCAGGAGAGACAACAAGAGAAGCAAGCAAACTTACCTTGGCATCAGTCTTCCCACCCCATGATCCTAGCCTGAGAGAGAAATTCCTGGAACTCAGTTCGAGTGGGGGTCTTCCTTTCTCTCCTGCACTCAGCTTTCAGTTACCTTCTCTCTCATACACCCTTATGAGGAACTGACTCTCCCAAGTCACAGTATGTCCTCTAATTTTCTGCTTCCTTCTTTAGAAGCTTAAATGCTTTTCACAGCACTCTATAGGATTCTAAGGATAAGGCTGCCCCCCCCCCCACTTTTTGAAAAATTATATTTTCTTAACATAAACAAGTACACAAAAAAGTTGCCAAGGGAATTCTATACAAATACAACCTATACATTCAGCCTCCCAAATCTATCTATCTTCCTGTCTTTCAACACTCTATGAGAGTTTAAGAAAAAAGAAATCATTAATCTTTACAACAATTGCATTTGATTACCAGCATTCTGTACTGGGGTGGTTGCAATCTTTACTGAGACAAGCCACAGATGCCAGTTGAAACAGTTATTTTTCTACCAAATCTGAAAAAGAAAAAGGGCATGCTACAATAATTTCACGGTTGAGGGATACCCATTTACAATGAGTTGGAGGCAGGTGAACAATCACAGGCTGCCACTCCAAGCAAACAAATTCAAGAAAAATGAAGTGGAATGAGGTAGAACATGCACTGTATCTGAGTCCATGCTTGGCATCTGGTTGTCTTCTCTAACTTCAGAAAGTTTGATTACACATGCAAAGCTACAGGTGTCCATAAAAGAATTGAAAGCATCTGCTTTCCCATCAGTTCAATCAGTTCACACTGTTAAGAGAGGGGCCATTGTGAAAAGTAGGGCATTTGTGTGATGACTGGTAAAACCACTTGTTTCCAGGTGCTTTCTCTAAGGAGAATGTTGATGAATAATGTTCTGTGCCTCTTTAGGAGTTCAACTGGCAGACCCCATTGTGAGCCTGTTTAGTCGAAATCCAGGTTTCCTGACCAAGAGAATTCAAACACAAAAATGAACTCAATGTGAGTAGCTAGGCTGCTCTTAATCACTGAACTCCCAAGCATTCACTTCTCTACCAATGTTATAAATGAAGGATGTCAAAATGTTCCTCCAAGCAGACTCTCTGGAACGTTGCCATGATGACCTGAATCCCATCTCTTTCAAAAGGCAACTGCAAAGAAGGATGATGGATTTCACACATGTCTACAAGAGCTTTGGAAAGCATACTATTGTTGCTGTGACCAAGAGCCTGTTTAGGCACTCACCGAAGGCAACAAAATTGGTAAGACAGAACTTTCAGTACACTGCTGAGTGTTAGTGACTGCACAGTGCAACCAAATGTTCCAAAGTGAAGTGAATGCAGGCAGTTGTAATGTAGTAGAACATGGACTGTTTCACGCCTGGCATCTTGATTGTCTTCTTTCAGTTTGGAAAGCTAGACTCCAAATGCACAGTCACAGGTGGCCAGAAGGGTCAGCTTTCTGCTCATTTCAGATGAATACACTGAATTGTTCACACTGTTCAGGTTAATACTGAAGTCATTTGAATTGATCCATCTTCTACTATATTCAAATGGAAGTCTTCATGGTTCAAAGTAAGCAGAACACAAATGAAGTAGTCTGTGGACATTTTACTCCAAGTAGACCCTTTGCAACATATCTTCCCTTTTGCCACAAAAGACTACGATTTTCTACCAAATACCAAATTTTCAACCAAACTCAAATGAGCACCCAGTTGTGCACAATGTAAAGAGAACGCCCATGACACTGTGTTTGACTTGGCTTAGTGTGAGGTCTTTTCACCCTGTTAAAAGGAGATGCCACATACACAACACAGACAACAACAAATCAATCTAAGTAGTTACTGTTTACAAATTCGAATGTCCTCTTTACTCCTGCATCTGAGTGAAATTCAAAGTGTGAAAACTCACAGGATGTCAGTAGTCTCTTTTCAAATGCACATTTGAATTCAGTCTTGTGAGGTTTTTCTCCACAATGCTTTAACTGTTGTCACTGCAATCTGTGCAGCAAAAAGAGCTTTGGGTCTCAAAATATCGAAGTCCTACAGTGCCACCTTCTGTCATGACATTTCAAGGAGTCTACTCGTAGTCAGACCTACATTGGCATTCACCCTACAGACTGAACTCTGGCTCTAAGTCTTAAATGTTAGGCAATGAGATTACATCGTGGCCTTATGCTAATGAAGTCCCCTGGGTTTCTGTGAGACCAGTTTGAACTGAGCTCACCTTGGCTGATGACAGGTCAGAGCAAGCTCTGAAGCCAGAGTGAGTAAAATCAATCCACCTTCTACTGAGAATTAACAAAGGATGGGTATCATACCTAATTGAAACAGTGCTTGTGCTCCTTTGAATTTGGTCAAAAGCAGTTTGTCTCAAGTGGCATTGGTTTCTCCTAGCTCAGACATAAGGAGATTCCAGGGAACTAGTGTATATTTGACTAAATTCTCTGTTCCTGACTAAGCTTCTCATATCTGGCTTATGTCACTTCAGAAGGTATTACTTTGTAGTAGTTATAATATTGTACCATTTTCTACCAGATTCAAAGGAACACACTTAGTGAACACTGAGAGAATGTAGACTTTTAGACAGTCAACCCCATTTGCTGTGATGAACTGCACTTCCAGTCAATGCCAAGTGTTTACTCAAAGCAGCATGTTGATATAAAATCTAAATTTAGGGATGCAGTGCAAGAGCAGTGCAATGTCCCATTACTTATGCACCAAGAGCTTCAGCATTGACCAAAACATGGTGGAGCTTGAGTATGACTCCATGAGATGCCAAGGGCGAACACAGTACTGGTCAATTGAAGTAGTCCCCTGACTGCTCAAGGGAATGCAAAAGTTGCAGCAAACAACTGTTTTGTGACAAATTCAGCAGAACACTGGAATTAAGAGTGTTAAAACCTTCCGAAGGTGTACAATGACTTTCCAGTATCCCATTTTCATAGGAATTGGCAAATGCTTTCATTGTCATTGGCATATTCAAACATCATATTGATGCTGTTGTCTTGCACTCTGATGCTTTAATGATGTCAGAGCAGCTATATCAGTTTGTACTCCTATATCAAGTACCCTTGCATAAAGATGTTTAAAGCAGCTAGCTTTTAACATTGGATTCAATGTCAGAAGAACTGACATTTAGCTGAAGCTTACAGTTTTGCAACCAAAACTTTCTGTGTACAGCTAATCTCTGTTCCTCAATGGGGAACAGATTTTGGGAAGTCTCTCTTCTATTGTTATGATTATTCTGTTATTATTATCATTACACTTCCATACCACTCACAACAAAAACTCTCTGGGAGGTCAACAACAGGAAATTAAAAGAAAAAAACATAAAACAGCATTAAAAACATTTAAAAGGTATGTATGTATGTAAAATACTGGGAGAATAAAAATCAATATTGTGAACTGGTAAAAAAACAAAACAGAAGTTATACAGATTCTGGGCATGCATTCAAAATAGGCAGATGAGAAAATTATACAAAGAAGACTGCTCACTTCAAATGGAATTCACATTTAGGTGCATGGTCTTATGTAGGTGCATTGTTAAATATTAGAATGGTTAGCTATGTTTAAAAGGGTGGCTTATCAGATTAAGGTTTTTGTAGAGAAAAAGAACCAGGTGGCTGAGTTGCCAAACCTGCAATTGCCAAAACCTTAAGATGCTATTGTGCTGTTTCAAAACAAACAAGTTATGTTAGACAACAATTTGGGGGAGTAATGGTCAGGTATCCATAGAGTGCTTTCTGTTGCAAAAGAAAATAGCTCCTGTTTCAACACTCTTCAATTTTTTATACTTTGTCTTTCAAGCAGAAATGGTGGTCCTTGGGGAGAATGAGATGGATTTTTCCTGAACTTTTTGGATTGTTTTCTTGTCCTTCACATCTTTAAAGCATAGCAAGTGGAATGCATAATGCTTCATCTTGACATCCCATTCTTGACTTGACATCCCATTCATTTCTCTAGGTATGGAAAATACATAATTATGGAGGTAAAGGCTCTGGTCAGCCATCATACCTATCCAAAACCATATGTGAAGAGGTTATCCAGCTGATGGTTAATAAAGTTTAAGAAGCAAAACTGAGCAACATCAACAAACAGCTTATTTTATTTATTTATTTATTTATTTATTTATTTATTTATTTATTTAATTTAGGAGACTTCTATGCCGCCCCATTCACTGAAACCTTGGGGCGGCTCACAGTAATAAATAAATAAACACAATATAAAAACAATATAATTTGAGTTGACCTGGCCAAAAACAAACAAATAAATAATATTAACAATTAAAATAACTTTTGAATAAAAAGGTCTTTGTCTGGCACCAAAAAACAAATAACGACAGAGCCAGGTGGACCTCTCTGAGGAGCGCATTTCATAGATTGGGTGCCACTGCAAAGAAAGCCCTCCTCCGAGTACTTACTTATTTTATCACTTGATTCAACCTCTGATGTTTCCTATGTTGATCAACTTACTGTCATTTTTATATATGTTTCTCTTAGTAATGGACTACTTTCTCCTAGTGATAGAATAGTTTCTGAGTTTCTTTGAACTGAAGGATAACACTGTTGAAAGTATGGCTGAGCTGATACTGAACTACTTCAGTGGATTTGAAATAGATTTCAGGAAATGTAGAGGACAATCATATGACAATGCAGCCAATATGGCTGGAAAGTATAACAGCATTCAACAAAAGATTCAGGAAAGGAACAAATTTGCAAAGTTTGTTCCATGTGCTGGACATTCCCTAAATCTAGTTCCACAAGCTGCAGTTGACTCATGCTGAATGTAGTGAATTGTTTTGGCACAACAAATGAGCTTTATTTTTGTTGTCAGCGTCCACAAAAAGATGGGCAATGCTAAAATATTTCTTGCGTCCTGAGTCAAAAGTTCCGAAACTCTTATCAATCACAAGATGGGAGGTTTGTGCCAAAATTACTGCAGCTATTAGCAAAATTAGGCTAACAATGTTGAACCCCTCAATCATATTTAGTATAATGGAACTGGAAAGGGAGATACTAGAAGACAGGCTGAAAATCTTCTGCAGAAAATGGAAGAATTGGAATTCATTTTCATGCCTCACCTTTGAACACATTTGCTAGACCAATTTCATAAAGTTAGCAAGGCACTCCAAAGTATGCAAATTTCATTAAGCACATTTACAGCTCACTATTGAAGGTCATACTGAAGATGCAGGTGGCTCAGTGGTTCAAACTGCTGTGCTGCTGGGCTGTTTGATCAAAAGGTTGCCGGTTCGAATCTGCACAACGGGGTGCGTTCCTGTTGCTCCGTCCCAGCTCCTGCCAAACTTGCATCCAAATGCAAGTAGATAAAAAGGTATCACTTCAGTGGGAAGGTAACTGCTTTCCGTGCTCTTCGATGTTTAGTCATGCCAGCCACATGGCCATGGAAACTGTCTGCGGACAAATGCTGGCTCCTTCAGCTAGGAAACGGAGATGAGCACCTCCTCCTAGATTCAGACTTGTCTGGACTTTAATGTCAAAGGGAAACCTTTACCTTTTATTGAAGGTCATATCAAACAGTCAGGGTAATTTTGATTAAATTGAACAGCAAACAAAATTTACCCTGCTGGATGTAGCATACAAAACTGGCAAAAGAAGGCAAAGAGTAAAAACAAAACAAAACAAAAATGGGAAAGCACCTGAAGCCTTAGTTGAACCCACTCCAAGAGACAAGTTTAGGGTAAATTCATTTATCCCTGTCATGGACAGTCTTGAAGCCAACCTAGACATAAGAGCAACAATGTATAGGAATGTAGCTGGCAATTTTTCATTGGTGAACCTGCAAACAGATTCTCAATGGAGTTGAGATGTTGATGCAAAAGTATCGAAAGGATGTTAACCTTATTCTAGTTAATGAACTCTTCCACCTGTATGTCAAACAAGCTCACCCTGAAGAAGAAAACTTCAGCCACTGAGATATGTATCAAATAATATTCCTGGAGAAATTTTGGACAGCTTTTCCAAATGTGGAAATGATTTTCAGAATGTTTCTGTGATTAATTGTTACAAACTGTCCTGGCAAAAGATAATTTCCTAGATGAAAAAGGAAAAAGAATGATCTGCGGTCAACAATGTCCCAAGATCAGTTGTCTGATCTAAGCATTCTCTGCATATAAAATCAGTAACTGTCCCTTACTGATTTTAATGGTATAATTGATACGTTTGCATCCAAAAAAGCACAAAAGAAACTGTTCTGACCTTGCATACAGTATAAGCATAGCTATGATTCCCCTAGGAATGTTCAGTGTGAACATTTTCATTAATCCTGTACTTTTGTAAACTTATTAAAGGTTATAAATGTATAAACAATCTTTTTATCAGTGTTAAGATTTCAGCAATGTGCTACTTTCATTGAGTAGATAAAGATGAGAATGAGGTTTTGTTTCTCATGATCAGGTGCTATTAAGTTTGGGCCTCCAGTTGCTTTAATCAGGGACTGGACAATTTCATTTCATGACTACGCAATGATGGCTCCAGCGCTGGTGAATATGTGATTTGGGACTATTTGAGGAAACAAAATGAGGTCCACAGTTGCATATGAAACAACTAGCAAAAGTGCATACTACATCTATATCAAGCAGAATGAAATAAAGAGCAAAATCCAGTCAAAGTCTTAAAAGGTAACATCCAACATTGAACTTACAATTAGTCCTATGCAGAATTTTACCTGGTGTGAACATTAACATCCTCTTCCATTTATTTGAGAGACAGAGAGAGAAAGAGATACTTCATAATGAAATTTACACATATATTTGAGTTCAGTGGTTTAACTTGTATACTCTTTAGCGTACTTTAGTTGTATACACTTTAGCATATGGGACCACGTGAATGAGGACAAATAGGCCATCACCATTGCTGCTATTGCTAAGAGCAAACATCCAAACGAAAAAAGCCCCCCCCCCCAAAAAAAAGGAACCCTTGTAACAGATAAGAAAAATACACAAATGGGCTGGCAGGTTTCTTTTGAGGGGGTTTATCATAACAACTTCAGTCTCCACCTATACCAGCTGTGCACTGTCATTATATATAAATATATCGGTTGCATTACTGTAATACACTGAGCTGCTGTTGAAAAAATTCAGAAACTTCCATTCAATCCATGCTATAAAATTCAGCAGTCTGAATTCTGATAGGTTCATCTCAATATTATACCAGTTCTTGAGGCATTGTACTATGTTAACTCCATGGGAAAGAGTGAGAATTTTATTTGCTGGGTTCTATTTTAAATTTAAAATTTGATTTGATATTTTAAAAGCAATTATTTTATTTAGTTTGCTGGTTGAAGAGCTGTTGCTTTTTCTGCCTTTTAATTTTTATTTTTCTAATTTCTAATTTTGGTTTTTATATTGGATTTTTTTAAAAAGTATACACACTTGGTTTCCCTAGTAGATGAAGAAAAGTGGTCTATCAATTAAAATAAGGTCTGTACAGTAATTCTGCTTCCATAAAAAATACAAAGCTAGTCCATATGTTTTCTAGCTATGATGGACAGCATGCTTTGAATATAAATAGTTTCAAAATATGAATAGGTAACAAACATAACTCTCTCTACCAACTGTTTCAACTATTATTTTCTTACATTTCTTGTCCACTATCAACAAGGAAGACCCAATTTCATGATACCATACAATGGATTCATTAAGCAAACTGGTCCCATTCTTTCTTAATTTTATCTTTCTCAAGATAGGCAAAGGGTAAATGTTGTTCTAGAATTAGACTCAATTGTACTAAATCAATACAGTCATAAAAACATAAAGATGATGGTGATAATGATGTGATAAATAGCCAATAATAAAGGCTGGTCCCTCTTTCTGTTGCTGGCAATAGTGGCTGACTGCACCCAGCAGAACGGGAGGACAGCTACTGGCCCCTACCCCTGATGTAGGGGTTCGATCTCATGACAGCTTTCAATGCCATCAATCATGGTATTTTTCTGGAGTGGCTGTCTGAGTTAAGAGAAGTTATTGCATTGCAATGATTTAGTTTCTACTTGGGTTGAAAAGAAAGAATGTTGTTCAGCCCTAGCCCTGAGCCTAATATGGGGTCTTGCAGTGGTTAACAACTAAACTAGATTACTGCAGTGTGCTTTACATTGGGCAGGCTTTCAAAACTTTCCAGAGCTGCAGCTTGTGCAGCCAGATGGATAATTGGGACTAGAGGGTCTGAATTTATAACACAAATGTTAACCTACTTGCTCTGGCTGTTTGTATGCTTCCAAGACCAATTCAACTTACCTATGAAGTTTTAAACAATGTGGGACTAAAATACCTGCTGGATTGCATCTCCTGACATGAACCTACCCATATACTACATTAATCATCTAAAGCCCTGCTCCAGGTGCCTGCTGCTGAAGTGAGACAAGCGGAGAGAGGGCCTGTGTTCATGTTGGGCTGGCCACCTGAAGGAGAGCCAGTGTGGTGTAGTGGTGAAGAGCATGGGACTGGGACTCAGACGATCTGGGTTCTAGTCCCCGCTCAGCCATGGAGCCAACTGGGTGACTTTGGGCCAGTCACAGACTCTCAGCCCAACCTACCTCACAGGGTTGTTGTTGTGGAGATAAGATGGAGGAGGAGATGT
The DNA here is from genome assembly GCF_004798865.1 of Varanus komodoensis. NCBI lineage: Eukaryota > Metazoa > Chordata > Lepidosauria > Squamata > Varanidae > Varanus > Varanus komodoensis. The sequence continues at coordinate 3,589,793 of NW_025336100.1, read as the reverse complement.
AAGCTGCCTTGAGCCCTTTGTAGGAAAAAGGCAGGATATAAATCGGAAAATAAATAAATAAAAATAAATAAATATAGGGTATGCTGCCTCTCTTATGGACTGAAAGGTTAGCTGCTGACCTTCAGGCTGTGGGATCATGGACAGAACTCAAACCAACATTGTGGCATGGAGGGCACCCTGATCTGACTGGTTGAGCAACAGTTAGAGGAAGAGTACTAGTGGAAGAGGAGGTGCCAATGGCTGGCCACTCAAGACCCTAGTGCCAAACTCCTATCAACACAGAGATAGCAAATGAAGAGCAGTCTTTGGCTATTCCTCCTGAGACTTGTGGCCATTCTGTTCCAGCAACAGGGGTGACAGATGCAGGATCCTCCAAGAGAAACTGTCCTACAAGACTGGGTCTATTTTACATTATTGTAACTATGTACAGTTCTAGCAACTAGCTAAAGTCTTATTAATTTGAACTCTTACTATATGAATGAAGATTATTTTGACATAGCTGCCTTAAAACAAATGAAGCATAAAATGGAATGAAATTAGGTAAAATAGTGCTGTCCCTTGCTCTGACTAGTTTGAAATTGAAATGCCTTTCAGAATCACTAGATGGCAATGCTGCTGCACAATATTATGGCCTGCTCATACTCTTGGCATCAATCTTAAAATGTGTCTCCTTAAAATGAAATGCGTTTATTTCAGAACAGGACTTTATTCCTCTTATATCTCGTATGCACACAACTTCTCATAGAGATAAGAGCTAGCAAGTGAGACAATAACAAGAAGGGTATATTGCCGGACATGATGACTAAAATAAATGATTATTATGGAGAAGAATTTGTTTCAGCATTTGCGCTTAGAGCTAAGGAGGCAGTGAATATCAGGACTTGGTTGACAGGTTGAGGTTGAAAGTTTCCTGTACTATCAGCAGCAAGCAAATAGCAATCTTGATTGGCCAGGCTCACTAGAGTGGTGGGGGAGGTTAAAGGCTTTCATCTTCTCGGTGATCCTGCTCATTTACCTTCCCCTGCCACTGATCCTGGACAGGGTGTGTGTGAGTGAACGAGTGTGAGAGGGTTGCCTCATTCCACCCTTTATCCACATACTCCAGCCTTATCACCAAGTGCCCATGGGACCCATACAGCCCCCTCTCCCATACCTGTCCCATTGGCAGGGCCTTATCTTTGTATAATTGATCCCAAAAAGTGAAGGCTCAACAAGTCAGTTCTGTTGGATGAAAAGGCAGAAGTCTCAATGCAGACTTCCTGTTTCATTTTCCATGAAATATTCCCGTACAAGAATGTTGCAGCAACAAAGGAGCTGTACTTGTCTGAAAACAAGTGCTATGAAAAACACCTATGAAAGACAGGAAAGGAATATAAATGCTAATATGCTGCCACTGTAGTAGGTGGTTGCACCACAGATTTGTATATGAATATTGTTATATTGGCGGTGTATATGTGTGTGTAGGGTTGGAGTGAACACTTTTAGAATCCCTCCCTCTACTATCCACAGACTTCTTCTCATGCTTAGCCCAGTCTTGCAATGCAAACCAAGCCAAAAGAAAGTCCGTGAACACTCACAGACCCTGGTTGTGTAATTAGCAAGTTTGTTAGCAGGAGCAGCCCAAAAAGCAGCTACAGGATGCAGAAGAGGGGTGCTGTGAGCAGTTGTCCCAGCCTAATTCCTAGCAACCAATCTTCTTTCCCTCTGAGTGTGGCCAGCGGCAGCAGTGCCAGGTATAGAAGAGGGACACTGCAGTGGGCTTACCAGACTCCATTCCCAGCAACCAAATTTCTTCCTTGCTCCCTTGTGCTGACAGTGGCAGTGCCCAGCAGTGCCAGGCATGGAAGAGAAACACTGCTTGTACAACATGTGGGGTTCACAGGAAAGAACTGAGATGTATGTACACCAATGCTAGGACCATGGGAAACAAGCAGGAATTGCTTGAGGCTCTTCTGGCTGGTATGACCAGGTGGGGAGCAAAGAAAGATGGTGGGATGTTAAGCAGGATTGGAATGTCAATATAGAAGGTTATGCCCTGTTTAGGAAGAACAGAAAGGGACAGAGAGAAGGGGTGTAGTGCTTGTATGTTAAGGAAGGGATAGGGTGTGATGTGATTGGGGGTGGGGTAGAAGGGGACCAAGGAGAGGTGATGTGGGTAAGATTGATGGGTTTAGATGGGGCAGGGACCTGAGAGTGGGGGTTTGTTATCACCCACTGGATCAATTGAGACCCTGGACAATGCCCTGATAGATCAATTGGAAGGCTATCCTAGGGGAGGGACATGGTTATAATATTATAATTATAATAAGGTATATTATAATTCAGCCTTCCTGATAATAGTTCGGAGACAAAGTCGGCAGTGGCACCTAGGTCCCATTGCTTCCTAGAAGATATGGAAGGAGAGTTTTTCATCCAGAGTGTCTGAGAGGCAACAAGGCAGGCAAACATCCTAGATTTGGTTTTAACAAACAGGAAGGATCTGGTGGATGATGTGCTGGTTAGGGGAGCTCTGGATGCGAGTGACCACTCTATCCCATATATCAAGATCAGAAGAACAGGGATGAGTGGTAGGTCAAGTACTCAAGGTATGGGTCTTCATGAGGCCCAACTCTGGTCAGCTGAAGGCCAGGCTGAAAGAAGTATCCTGGGAGAAGGTAGTGGCAGGCAAGGGCGTTCAGGGAGGGGGGTAAATGGCACTAAAAAGGAAGGTATGGAGGTGAAATCCTCAACAATACCACTGATTATCAAAGTGGAAAGATTTAGGAGGGTGCCCCATGGATGTAAAGAGAGGCAGTAAGGGATTAAAAGAAAAAAGGACATCCAAAGGAAATGGACACTGGGGCAAGTGGACAAAAGGGCATACCAGAGGAGGCAGCTTGTTGCAGAAGGATTCTTTGCAAGGCTAAAGCTGATTCTGAGCTGAGAAGAACATCAAGAACAAAAAAAGGGGGCTTCTATTTCCATGTACATAGTAAAAGGAAAGGGAGACAGGTGGTGGGGCCTCTTAAAAGCAAAGGAAGGGCTATCATAACTGATGCAAGGGAACAGGCACAGATTTTAAATGATTATTTTGCTTTTGTTTTGGGAGAGATCTACCTGGGGGCTAGATTAGACTGGGGTTATGGGAGCACAGATTGGAGTCACTTCCTTAGAAATTGAGGAGCTGCTCAGTTTCCTGGATATTACAAAAGTGCCTGGTCCTAGAGACAAAAGAATGACAAAACCCCAGGCCCGGAAGGGCTACCAGCAGAGTTTTATAAATCCTTTGAAGGAATCTTCTCTATGCTTCTTAAGGATATATGTATTGCAGCATTGTTAGATACTAAAATACCAAATACTTGGACAGAGGCAAATATTACATTAATACCGAAAGAAGACACGGACTTAATGCAGACTCAAAACTATAGACCTATATCACTATTAAATGTGGATTACAAAACTTTTGCCTCCATAATGGCAGAAAGATTGAAGAAGTATTTAACAGACTTTATACATTCAGATCAAAATGGTTTTTTACCTAAAGACAAATGAGGAATAATATTAAAATTATCTTGGACATCTTAGAGTATTATGAGATACATTCAGAAAAACCAAAGGCACTGCTATTCATGGATGCACAGAAGGCCTTTGACAATGTTAATTGGCAATTTATGAAGCAACAACTAGTTCAAACGGAGTTTGGTGAAAAATTTATTAATGAGATATTAAGCATCTATCAAAAGCAGTCTGCTAGGATTATAATCAATGGAGAATCTACAAATATTATAGATATACAAAAGAGTACAAGACAAGGATGCCCACTATCACCACGGTTGTTTATATTGATCCTAGAAGTCTTAAATAGAAATATCAGGGATGATATGGACATTAAAGGCACTAGAATTAGAGATGAAAGCTATAAATTGCAAGCATTTGCGGATGATCTAGTTTTTATAACCGAGGAACCCTTAATAACAATGTCTAAACTCCTACAAAGGAATGAAGCGTATGGCGAGGTTACTGGAATGAAAATAAACAGAGAAAAGATGAAACTGTTATTAAAAAATCTCACACAGAAGCAGAGAAAAACTCTGACGGAACAGGTAGATCTTCAAATTGTTAAAAAGGTTAAATATTTGGGAATTTTTCTTACAGCTAAGTGTACCACATTGAAAGAAGACAATTAGGATAAACTATCTAAGGAAATTAAGAGTGTTTTGGAAAAATGGGCAAACTTTCAATTATCCTTGCTGGGAAGAATAGCACTAGCTAAAATGAATATATTACTAAAGCTTTTGTTTCTATTTCAAATGATTCCCATAAAAATTGGTAAAATTTTTTTTGATGATTTAAATTCTCAAATCTAGACATTTATATGGAGAAAGAAGAAACCAAGGATTAAACTAAAAATGCTTCAGGAGGCCAAAGGGAATGGGGGTTTTGGTCTTCCCAATTGGATGTTGTATTATCAAGCTTCTGTTTTAACGTGGCTAAAAGAATGGATAACTTTAAGAAATAAGAGAATCTTGTATCTCGAAGGGCATGATTTGCAAATGGGTTGGCATGCTTATATGATGCCGAAGCCCCCCTCCCCTGCCACCGTGGGTGGCAGCAGCACCAGATTGTGGGTGGGGTGCAAGGAGGGGCCACCGGCTTAACTCGCTGGCTGTGGCCAGGCCGGAGCCGGGACTGGACTGGGCCACTCTCCACTGCCGCCGCTGCCCCCAGACGCTGAAGCTGACCCGCCGCACCTGCTGACGCTACCGCTACCCTATGGACGGACGGCAGCCACCACGGGACCAGGACCAGGGGATGCTGTTGGCCTGCGGGCCCTCCATCGTCGCTGGCGAGTTCTCTGTGGCCCTGCCCTTGCCCCCCTCCCCCTCCAGCATGGGTGGCAGCTGCGCCAGATTGGGGGCAGAGCGCAGGGAGGGGCCACCGGCTTAACTCGTTGGCCGTGGCTGAAGGGCTACGGCCTAAGGGCGTCGTCGCCATTCGGGGCCATGTGGGGCTGGGCTGGCCAGGAACTCTGGGCGTGTGCATGCGTGTTTTGTGATGGGAGGGTTGGTGGGGTTTTAATCATGTTTTAATTGTATTTTTTGGATTGGTTTTTAATGGCTTCACACTTGGCTGCTACTATGGGGTTGCCTGGGGTGCTCGTGAAGGCCACCATCAGGGTGGAGTTGGGCAATGGTCAATATAGCATTGGGGGACTAACGGGTCAGCATAGAAGAAGGAGGGACAGATGGTTGACACCTGTTCCTCCTTCTGGTTATTCCCCCAACCAGAAGGTTCTGGGTAAGCTTATCAACTGCCCCTAGGGCCTGACGGTGCTGCTGCTCAATGCCAGGTCGGTCCATAACAAAATATCCTTCATCCATGATTTAATTGTGGATGAGGAGGCCGACCTGGCTTGCATTGCAGAGACCTGGGCAGGAGAGGGGGAGGGATGTATCTCTCTCTCAACTGTGCCCACCCAGGTATCTAGTCCAGCACCAACCACGCCCAGAGGGGAGGGGACGGGGGTCGCTTTAATTTATCGAGCTTCTATCTCCCTTGCGGGGCTTCCTGTCCTCTCGAGGCCAGGTCTAGAGTGCTTATACCTGGCGTTGGGTGACCGAGATAGATTGGGGATTCTGCTGGTGTACCGTGTACCCTTCTGCCCATCAGAATCCCTACCTGAGCTGACGGAGATCGTCTCGGACCTGGTGTTGAAGACCCCCAGGATGTTGGTCCTGGGGGGACTTCAGTCTCCATGCCAAGACTGTTCTGACCGGGGAGGCTCAGGACTTCATGGCCTCCATGGCAGCCATGGGGCTGTCTCAACATGTCATAGGCCCAACCCATGAATGGGGACACACACTGGACCTGGTTTTCTCGACGGGGCAGGAAGAGGGTGATCTGAGGGTGAGGAATTTGTGTCTGACTCCCTTGTCATGGTCAGATCACTTCCTCGTGAGGTTTGAGCTCGATGCCGGCCTCTCCCTCTGTAAGGGTGTGGACCCTATTGTGTTGGTCCACCCTCAGAGCCAGATGGATCCAGAGGGCACCGTGAAGGCTCTGGGGGATTTTCCAGTTGATAAAGCTGGCGCTCCTGTTGATGCTCTGGTTGAACTGTGGAATGGGGAAATGACCAGAGCTATTGACACTATCGCTCCTAAGTGTCCTCTTCTGCCCGGCAGAGCCCGTTCATCCCCATGGTACACATCTGAATTATGGGCGATGAAGTGGGTTGGGAGATGTCTAGAGCGTAGGTGGAGGAAAGCATGGGATGAATCTGACCAAACACACCTATGAACTCATTATTGAGCCTATGCTGTGGCGGTGAGGGCGGTGAAGAAGAAATTCTTCTCCACTTCCATTGCCTCCTCACAGTGCCGTCCAGTGGAGCTCTTTCGAGTGGTACATGGGCTGATACATCCTGGCCCTAAGAAAGATCCTGTACCACCTTCGATGGCCCACTGTGACAACTTTGCCCAGCACTTTAAGGAGAAAATTGCTCAGATTCATCATGAGCTGGACTCCACAAGTGATTCAGATCCTTTAGGGGAGGTGCCAATGACTCTGTCTGGTCAGGTATTAATGGATGAATTTCAGTTATTGCGGCCTGATGATGTGGACAAGGTGCTTGGACAAGTACGTCCCACCACCTGCTTACTTGACCCTTGCCCATCGTGGCTGCTCACCAAAGCCATACACGGGATTGGTGCCTGGATCCTGGAGGTTATTAACGCCTCTCTGAGGAACAGCCAGGTGCCCACTCCTTTAAAGGAGGTGGAAATCAGGCCAGACCTAAAGAAGGCATCCCTGGATCCAGAGATGGCCACCAATTATAGACTGGTGGCCAACATCCCATTTTTGGGCAAGGTGTTGGAACGGGTGATTGTGGGACAACTCCACGCACTCTTAGATGAAACTGACTATCTGGACCCATTTCAGTCCAGATTCAGACCCAGGTTTGGTACTGAATCTGCCTCGGTTGCCCTGTATGATGACCTGTGCAGGGAGAGAGACAGGGGGAGTGCATCCCTATTGGTCCTCCTGGACCTCTCAGCGGCTTTTGATACCATCGACCATGGTATCCTTCTGGGTAGGCTGGCACAATTGGGAGTAGGAGGCAGTGCTCGGCAGTGGTTCTGCTCCTACCTTAACGGCCGATTCCAGAAGTTGGTGCTGGGGGACTTTGGCTCTGTGCCATGGCAGCTATGCCATGAAGTACCACAGGGTTCCATCTTGTCCCCCTTGCTATTTAATATCTACATGAAACCACTGGGAGAGGTCATCAGGAGGTTTGGGCTGTGGAGTCATCAGTATGCTGATGAAACCCAGCTCTTTTTCTCTTTTTCAACCGATCCAGGTGAGGCAGTGGCTTTACTAAACCGATGCCTGGTCGAGGTAATGGACTGAATGAGGGCCAATGAACTGAAACTTAATCCAGACAAGATGGAAGTCCTGTTGGCGGGTGGATCGAGCTCCTGGGTAGGTGGCCTGGACCTTGCCCTGGATGGGGTTGCACTCCCTCTAAAGGACAGGGTCCACAGCTTGGGAGGGCTCCTCGACCTGGAGCTGTACTTGGAAGCTCAGGTGACTGCGGTGGCGAGGAGCGCTTTCCTTCAGCTTCAGCTAATCTATCAGCTGCGTCCCTATCTGGAGGAAGACTGCCTAAAAACAGTGACACATGCATTGGTTACTTCCCCATTGGATTTCTGTAATACGCTCTACGTGTGGCTGCCCCTGAAGACAGTCCGGATACTTCAGATGGTGAAGAACAGCCAGGTTGCTGACGGGGACTGGGAGTTATTCTCACATAACCCCAGTCCTCTACCAGCTTCACTGGCTTTCCATTGAAGTCCGGGCTCAATTCAAGGTGCTGCTTATTACCTATAAAGCCCTTAATGGCTTGGGACCTGGATACCTGAAGGAATGCCTTCTTCCATATTTTCCCTCCTTCCTCTTGAGATTGGCAGCAGAGGCTCTCCCCCAGGAACCCTCCATGAAAGATATTAGGAGGCAAAGTACCCGGAGGAGGGCTTTCTCTGCGGTGGTGCCCCATCTATGGAATGTGCTCCCCAGAGAGGTCCGCCTGGAGCCGTCATTATTTGTTTTTCGGCATCAGGTTAAGACCTTTTTATTCCAGCGGTATTTTAATAAGTTTTAATATTGTTTTTTCTGTTTTTAATTGTAGCCATTGTGGGTTGGGAATTTTTATTTATGCTATTACATTGAAAGCTGTCCTGAGGCATTTTTGCAATTAGGACAGCATATAAATATTTTAAATAAATAAAGAAAGAAAGAAAATAAAAATGTGGTATGAAAAGTGTGAGGCACATGGTTGTTTTTTAAATCATTATATTAGGAAATTATTAATGTCGGTGTGGGAAAAGTTAAAGACAAAAGTGTATAATAAATTACCAAGATGGCTTTCACCTATGGAAGCTCTTATATATCCAATTGCATTGAATTTCGAAATGATTGTAAGATATGATGACATTTTGGATAATGATGGAGGATTGAAATTGAATCAAGAAATACGAGAACAAGGACCTAATATTTCTTGGTGGCATAAGGTGCAGATACAATTGAGATATGCTAAAGACTATAGAATGTGGGGCTTCTATAAGGACTAACAGCATTTGATCAGGTGATTCTTAAATCAGATGAGAAAATGATTAAAAGATTATATAACTTCTTATTAGATAAGACAATGGAAGATGAACAAGTTAAGGAAACTATGATAATGTGGACACAAAACTTTGGATATAATATTGAATTAGAAAAAAGGCAAAAGCTGTGGGAAAGAAATATTAAAGTAACATTAGCAACTTCATATAAAGAAAACCTGTAGAAAATGTTTTATAGATGGTATCTGTTGCCAAATAGATTAGCTAAGATGTTTCCAAATATGTCAAATGGATGTTGGAAATGTTAACACAAACTGGGTACTTTTTATCATATGTGGTGGACCTGTGATAAGGCGAAAAAATATGGGATTAAAATACATAAATTGCTTGAGGAAATGTTACAAAAATCTTTGGCATTTAAACCTGAACTTTTCTTATTAGGTATTATACCTGATGATGTTAGCAAACAAGCAATGTATTTGACTCTACATGTAATCACTGCGGTGAGGATTGCATTTGCCCAACACTGGAAGGGTGAAAAGCCACCTACCGACGAACTGATTCTAAAAAAGATCTTGGTGCAGAAATGGACAGGCAGACTTTGTCACTGAAGGAGAAAGAAGATACAGACTTCTATCAAAATTGGGACTTTTTTATTGTTGGCTAGAGAAACGGGGCTTCACATAGATTTAAATATGTTTATAATTTAACATAAAAAGAAATAATGTGGAGGGCTGACCCAGTAGGTCCGATGTTCCTGATGATTGATGTTGTTTTTAGTTTTTTTTTTTTTTGTGTTAGGCTTATTTAAAATAAAACTTATTCAAAAAAAAGTGCCAGGTCCTGACAGGTTTTACCTGAGCGTACCTTGGGAATTGGCAGGAGTACTCTCACATGCATTGGCCTTCAATTTTTTGAGGCCTCATGGAAATCACAGTCGTGTCCGACCCATTGCAACTCCATGGATAACATTCCTCCAGGCCTTCCTGTCCTCCAACATCCTCCAGAGTCCACTTAAGCTCACGCCAACTGCTTCAGTGACTCCATCTAGCCACCTCATTCTCCGCCGTCCCTTCTTCTTTTGCCACCTACTGTTCCCAGCATTAGACTCTTCTCCAGGGAGTCCTTCCTTCTCATTAGGTGGTCCAAGTATTTGAGTTTCCTCTTTAGTATCTGGCCTTCTAAAGAGCAGTCAGGGTTAATCTCCTCTAGGACTGACCAGTTTGATCACCTTGCAGTCCAAGGGACTCACAGGAATCTCCTCCAGCACCACAATTCAAAGGCTTCAATTCTTCGGCGCTCAGCCTTCCTTATGGTCCAGCTTTCACAGCCACACATTGCAACTGGGAAAACCATAGCCTTGACTATACGCACTTTTGTTGGCAGGGTGATGTCTCTGCTTTTTACTCTGCTGTCTAGATTTGCCATAGTTTTCCTCCCCAGGAGCAAGCATCTTTTAATTTCTTGACTGCAGTCCCTGTCTGCAGTGATCTTGGAGCCCAGGAAAATAAAATCTGGCACTACCTCCATTTCTTCCCCATCTATTTGCCAGGAAGTGAGAGGACCAGATTCCATGCTCTTAGTTTTCTTCATGCTGAGTTTCAAGCCAACTTTTGCACTCTCCTCCTTCACCCTCATCAAGATGCTCTTTAGTTCCTCTTCACTTTCTTCCATTAGAGTGGTATTGTCTGCATATTTGAGGTTGTTTCTATTTCTCCCAGCAATCTTAATTCCAACTGGTGATTCATCTAGCCCAGCCTTTCTCATGATTTGCTCTGCATATAAGTTAAATAGGCAAGGTGACAGTATACAGCCTTGCTGAACTCCTTTCTCAATTTTGGACCAATCAGTGGTTTTGTGTCCACTTCTCACTGTTCCTTCTTGACCTGCATACAGGTTTCTCAAGAAACAAATAAGATTGACTGGTACTCCCATCTCTTTAAGAACTTGCCACAATTCGTTGTGATCCACACAATCAATGGCTTTAGCATAGTCAATGAAGCAGAACTAGATGTTTTGCTGGAACTCCCTAGCTTTCTCCGTGCTTCAGCATATGATGGTAATTTGATGTCTAGTTCCTCTGCCTGTTCAAAACTCTGCCTGTACTTCTCGTAGTTTATTTATTTTTATTTATTTATTAAAACATTTTTATGCCGCCCCATTCGCCAAAGCCTCGGGGCGGCTTACAACAATAAATTAAAAGTAATTATAATTTAAATTACAATAAATATAAACATTAAATTAACAATACAAAAATACAATATAAAATAAGCCACCCTGGCCAGATAAAATCTAGTAATACTAACAGTTAAAATGCCGCTTAAATAAAAAGGTCTTCGCCTGGTGCCGAAAAACAAATAACGATGGCGCCAGGAGGACCTCTCTGGGGAGCGCATTCCTTAACTTAGGCACCACCGCAGAGAAAGCCCTCCTCCGAGTACCTACCCTCCTAATTTCTTTCACTGAGGGTTCCCAGAGAAGGGCCTCTCCCGCTGATCTCAGAGGGCGGCCGGGCATATATGGCATAGTTCTCAGTCCACATACTGCTGGAGCCTAGCTTGTAGGATTTTGAGCATAATTTTGCTTGCATGTGAAATGAGTGCAATGGTGCGGTAGTTTGAACATTCTTTGGCATGGCCCTTCTTTGGGATCGGAATGTAAACTGAGCTTTTCCATTCCTGTGGCCACTGTTGAGTTTTCCAAATTTGCTGGCATATTGAGTGTAGCACTTTTACTGCATCGTCTTTTAGGATTTTGAATAGCTCAGCTGGAATACTGTCTCCTCCACTAGCCTTGTTGTTGCTCAGTTTTCCTAAGGCCCATTTGATTCTAGAAGGTGTTGTAGGCCTTCATAGAACTGGTCAGCTTCAGTCTCTTCAGCACCAGTGGTTGGGGCATAGACTTGGACTACTGTGATGTTGAATGGTTTGCCTTGGGATTCGAACTGAGACCATCTGTCATTTTGGAGATTGTATCCCAGTACTGCTTTTCCTACTCTTTTATTGACTATGAAGGGTACTCCATTTCTTCTGAGGGATTCTTGCCCACAGTAGTATACCTGATGGTCATCTGAATTAAATTCACCCATTCCTGTCCATTTTAGTTCACTGATTCCTGAGATGTCGATGATCAGTCTTTCCATCTCATGTTTGACCACATCCAGCTTGCCTTGATTCATGGATGTTACATTCCAGATTCCTATGGAGTATAGATCTTTGCAGCATCGGACTTTCCTTTCACCACCAGATACATCCACAACTGAGTGTCCTTTCGGCTTTGACCCAGTCACTTGGTTCTTCCTGGTGCTTCTAGTAATAGCGCTCTGCTCTTCCCCAGTAGCATATTGGACACCTTCCAACCTGAGGGGCTCATCTTCTGGCGTCATATCTTTTTGTCTTTTGGTACTGTCCATGGGGTTTTCATGGCAAAGATACTGTAGTGGGTTACCATTTCCTTCTCCAGTGGATCACGTTTTGTCAGAGCTCTCTGCTATGACCTGTCTGTCTTGGGTGGCCCTGCATAGCATAGCTCATAGCTTCATTGAGCTATGCAAGCCCCTTCACCATGACAAGGCAGTGATCCATGAAGGGGAGCAGCAGTGGTACCAATCATCAAAAAGGGTAGCAGGGGAGAGAAGGGGAATTACAGGCTAGTTACTCTAATGTCCATTCTGGGAAAGACAATGGAAAAGCTCATTATAGGGAAATATCTAGAAACCCTAGATAGGGAGGGGGGTTTGCAGCCATGCAAAATGGCTTCCCAATAATAGAATTGTATAACAAGATTTTGAGGATGCTTGATGGAGGGATATGGTGGATGTGGTTTACCTGGATTTCAGCAAGGCCTTTGACAAGGTGCTGCATGATAGTCTGGTTGAGATAATGATGAGCTTTGGGATAGATTAATGCACTGTCCGAGGGATCATGGCATGGTAGACGAATCACAAGTAGAGGGTGACTATCATCAGGGAATAATCAGGATGGCAGCTGATAGCAAGCAGAGCCACCCAGGGCTCTGGAGAGGGTAACCAGACTGCTGACCAAATTCACAGATGATACCAAAGTGGGGTGGTAGCCACAACTAGGGAGCAGGTAGTCCAGATTCAAAAGGATCTGGAGAGACTATGGAAGTGGGTGGGGGACAATAGGATGGTGTTGAATGCGGATAAGTGCAAAGTTTTGCACTTGGGACTTAGGAATAGGTGTCACAGGTACAGGATGGAGGACAAGTGGCTGGAGAGCAGCGCTTGTGAAAGGGATCTTGGGGTACTCATTGATAACAGATTAAACATGAGCCAGCACTGTGATACAGTTGTTAAGAAGGTGAATGCCACCCTTCAATGTATCACCAGAAGTGTGGCTTCCAGGCTGAGAGAGGTGTTAGCACTATTCTCTAAGACTGTGGTGCAGCCACAACTGGAATGCTCTGTTCAATTCTGGGCTCCACATTATAAGAGAGACATAACTAGGTTAGAATCAGTTCAGTTCAGGGTCACAGATTTTGGGGAATTACATATAAAATGAGATTGAGGGAGATGCGTCTTTTCAGCCTGGAGAAGAGGAGACTCAGAGGGATCTTACAGCAACATAAATATGTGAGGGGGCTTCACACAGTTGCGTTGCATGCCACACAGACTACTGGTTCAACCAATGCCACATACTCTACCAAAACCATTATCTGTAACATGACATAGAAGAACCTACACATCTCTAAGAAGCAATAATCTAAAAATGGTGGGATCTTAAAAATGCAGAACCCTTGCAGGTAACCTGATTCCACACTCCAAATTTTACCTGTAAATGCAGAAACCTCTAAAAGAACAAGATCTACCATGATCTACCACTACAAATACCTATGGAATTTAGAAGTTAAATCAACAAAAGAAAGGGGTAGAGTTTATAGGAGGATTAGGAAGTAAGGAAGGGACAGTCAGAGTGTTTGAGAGGCAAAGGAGAGAACAGATAACTCTACGCTGTATAAGAAGCTATTTTAATTATGCTCACTGTTTATATGAATTTGGAAATAGGTCATTTGATTGCATAAAAAGTATCACATGAAACATACCATATCCCATCGATGTTTTTGTCTGGATGAACAGATAAGCAGAGAAGGAAGACAGAAGCATGCTACTCGAAGAAAAGTGGGCAGATTTAGATTTCTATATCAAATTATTTCCCAATTTGGGGTACATAGCATGGTTAGTTTTTAAACCAGGAAAAAAAAAAAAAAGAAAAGGGAAATTTCAAAAAGCAAAAAGCATTTATTACTAGGCCTAAAACATTTCAGAAATTTCCTTAAAAGCACTGTATATAGCACATACAGAATGCAATAATCAGAAAATAAAAATAAAATACAATCAAATAAGATATAATCTTTTGATAACCATAATTAAAGCAAAAGTGTTCCAACTATTTTCACTGAAACAGACTTAAAACATATACATGTAAATTAATTTTAACCAAAAATGTATTTGTTGTCGTCCTTAATTTGTCTAAATCATATTTACAAAATAAACATTGCTTGAAGAACAAGATGACTGAAACTAAAGCCACCCTTGAAATTACAACTCAAAACAATAACCTAAAATTGTATACACATTTCTTTTTTAAAAGAACATAAAAGATCTAAACTGATGGGTTAAAAAAGTACAAAACCAAATATCTTACTACAAACTAATACAGTAAAGCACAGAAGTAGCCCTTCAGAGAGCCATACAGCAAGCAGACAAAAAAGCTCCCACCTCCACAACAAGCAAACACAGACTGGGACTTGATTTGAACTGCTGGGAGCTAGCTCTGCCTCTGAGCAAGACCTCTTCACTGAAAGAAAGCCAGTCATAGATTCCAATGCCACAGAGGAACTTTGGATCTTCTGGGATTTCCAAGGTGAAGTCCAGAATCATAAACTGATCTCCTCAGACCAAAGGGGAGCTGGAAACTGGGAATCCTCTTGTGCTGGAACTTCAAGGTCAGTGGAAACATTTACTGAGGACAAATTCCTTTCCTATTCTGGTACTTGCTCCAAATTCATAGCCTTATCCCCAAGACAAAGTAATGACATCCTCCTCCACCGCCACTTTTTCTTCTTATCACTACTGCTGATCTTATAAGGAGTTCCCTGGCCATCTGGAAAGAGACACATTCTTACTTGAAGAGACTGTGGAAAGATTGTTATGCTGGCTCCACTTTCTCTGGGTCTGATGTTCTACCTAACTAGAAACTGAGGGTTGACCTAACGTCCAGCTTTGTCCAGCATTTCCCTTTGAGAACAACACAGGAAAGAAAGAACAATTTAAAACCAATGTCCCTTTGTGGAAGATAATGCCCATTTCCCATTTGCGGGTTAGAAGAGAGCAGGTGGCAAAAAATTATGTTGGTGACTGGATCAGTTTCCTTCCAACAGACAAAAATGGAATGACTGGGAAGTCTGAAGATGTGGCTGAATTCAATTTAAAAGGAGTCATTGAGGCCACATTCCAGGGGTGGATGGGACTAAAAGCAAATGGAACTGGGCCCATTTGCCCAAGGAGCGAGGCTTAAAATACAGAAAATACCAGCATATTCTAGCTGCCATATTTAGACCATTTTCTGCAATTATAAAAGGCAATTTAGCAGTGTGGTGGCCAGACTGGAGTTCCCTGGACCTTATGTCAGGAGTAGAAGAAAGGGTACAGTGCTAGTGGAGATAGAGAACAAAATATATGGAGAGGCAAGCTCTGAAGGAGCTCAAAGGAGAATCCTGGCTATTGCAGAGGGCCTGTTTGGGAAGATGAGGGAGGGCTATCCCAAAAGACCATAACCAGAAGAGCAGAACTATATAAATATACAGCCTTTGGCATATGGCAGTATTTATGTATCAGCTCCCCAGAATTCAAGCTAAACAACACACACACACACACACACACACAATCACTATCCCTTTTATTGAGTTGTTTCATTAACTGTATGAAATGAGGCAAGCTAAACACTGGGGAATCCCTGGCAATTTGAAAGCAAAGAATGAAATCAAAGAGAGGATTTGAAGGTTATGTGGTAAAAATGCTCATCTTCTCCAGCTAATTAGGGCTGCTGGGATTATTGGGGGAATGCACAGTTTTTAGGTCACTGTAAGTTTAGAGCCCCCCTTTTAAAAATCAGATCACAAGATAAAGTTTGGCCAAACTGTTTTGCAGAACATTTTTCTCTTTCTGGTTATCTGCCAGCTATCTGTCTAGATACTCTTCCTTTTCTAGCAAAAATCACAATTTCCCAAAAAGACTCCAGGGGGCTAAATTTCATTTCCCCCCCTCCATTTATCCAATATAATTTCTTTCCAATTTCTCCCCCACTCTCCCCATTATTGAAGTAAGAAGCCCTCATCCCATTCTTGGAACAAAAAGAAGTTTATCGATGAGACGAGACAACCAGGCACCCTCTGCAAAGAACCCACTTATGAACAGTGCTGCTGGGTAGAGGTGTGACCATCTCTACAAATGCTACAAGTTTCCAGAATATGTACAAAGTGTTTTATAACCTTCCAGTCACATACGCAGGTACAGCGTAGTTGAGGATAGAATAATGCAAATGCAGTAACAGCTAGATGTCTTCATACAAAAACAATACAAGAGATTGGACATTCATGTAACAATGGAAACAGTCATGTAACATGTAACAATGGAAAGGTAAAGATCGCTGATTGTGGTGTATTTGTATTTTGATTCAGTGAATTTATGAAACTCAGACCAGTCTCTGTGTCTGTTTAAACATGCTAATGTTGTGAAATCTTTCAAAAAACCCTATCCGACTACCTAGTTCCAAGCAGCAGGGAGGAGTGTCGCTATTTTGTCATGAACTAGTTTCTGATTAGCTGCAGGCTCTGTCCAGGCACCCACACCTGATTAGCTGGATACATTTTTATGATAGCTGCAAATTCCAGAGTGGCTTACCTAAGTACCTTTTGTAGCCATTAAGATTCTTTGTATCTGAGGGCTGGTGCTGAATAGAACACTGGAATTTTCCAATGATCTCAGCCTGCACCCACACAGGCGATGTGATGGGGAAAGTCTGCTTCTAGTAGCATCTGTTTCCCTTTCAAAATGGACACCAAATATGTATCTTTTCACAAAATGCATGACATGCCATTTGTTCATTCAATAAACTATTTGGATTTCTTTCTCTGACAGTCTCGATGTAGGAGAGATCTTTTTCAGTGGTAGCTCCCTCTCTCTGGAAATCTCTCCCTCCGTATTCTCTTTCAAATGTTCCATGAAGACATTTTTGTTCCAGTCTGCATTTGTTTGGGGGATGTTTTAGTCACTGTTCTGGTTATATATTGTCCTGTGATTTTTCTGACTTTAGGACCTGTGAGCACAACTGCAAATTGAATGCTGGGGGATCACCAAAATGTTGGGAGTAACCTGTTCATCTGTGTGCTTGATTGTATTCCATCTGTGTGTATGCTGCTAATAGTTTGCAGAGGGGAAAAGAGGCCAAAAGCCTAAACCTGAGAAGGTAGTGATCTGATCATGACAAGGAAGTTAATATTAACCCTCCCCCCCCCCCCCACTTTCAGATCACCATCTTCCTGTCAGTCAAAAAACACCAGGTCCAGAGTGTGACCTTTTACATGTATTGGGCCAATGGCATGCTGAGACAGCCCTATGGTTGTCACAGTGGCCATGAAGTCCTGAGCTGCCTAGGACAAAACAGCCTCAGTGTGGAGATTGAGATCTCCTAGAATCATTACCCTGGGGGGTTCTTAACAGCAGGTCCAAGACCCACCTCTGTCAGCTCAGCCAGGGAGCCTGATAAGCAGCAAGGCGGGCATCCTCCAGCAGACTCTCTAAGCTGTCTTGAGCATCCAGCACAAGGAACAAAGAATCAAGACCTGCCTTCAAGTGTACAGGAAGCCTAGAGAAGGAGGTTGCATTTCTATAGATCACAGCCACCGCCAAACCCTGACTTGCTGAGTGGTGTTGGTGCTGCACAGTGTACCCAGGTGGGCACAACTGTGAGAGGGCAACTCATCCCATTTCACCCACCCATATCTCTGTTATACAAGCCAGGTCACCCCCCCCCCCCGCCACCCCATCCATAATCAAAATGTGAATGAAGGAAATTTTATTTTGAACTGGCCTGAGGGTAGGCTGGCATGGATACCAGGAAGTGTCAGGTTGGAAGAGTAACCAGAAGAGGGACCATGGTCAGATATCTCACCCCTCTTCTCCTTTGCTGGCTAATTAATCCCCCAATGGAATACTTCCCCCTCCTCATTATCACAGTAAGGCGCCCCATTGCTCCCCAAAATGTCCCAAAGACATCATTACAATAGTAAAATAATAAAATAATGCTACTATACCTCAGTTCTGGCTGTTGTGGTATTATTCTCCTCTCATGCCAACAAACAAGCTGCAGCGGCTGACACAGAGATCTGGCATGGGCAGGCAGCCCTCATCATCTTGTTGACCTCATCAAGTAGGTCACTTGCCTACCTGTATGTTGCTAATAGGTCCCCTCTGAGTCTTCTCCTCTCCATGCTGAAAAGACCCAGCTCCCTCAGTCTCTCCTCATATGACTTACCTTGCAAACCATTCACCATCCTAGTGGCCCTTCATTGCACTGTTGCATGATGCTAGGATCCAAAACTCTTGAGCAGATATCACTGAAGCTAAAGGTATAGCTAAATCAGCCTTCAAACCTTTGTAACATCCTGTCTGCATAAGCAGCATTTCTGAGACCATTCTTTCCCCCTTTCCACCCCACAACATTACTCCATTTTATGTAGTCAGCAGTTGTTGGGCAAGAAGTGCTAAACACTGAAGCCACTGCACTATAAAACCACATTAAGATCTATTTAGAGGCATTGAATTGGAAGCAGGTGTCTGCTACAAAGAGGAACAACAATCTCTACAAGAGAGCAGAATGCCAAATAGAAAACAAAAATAGCAGCCCTAAATTCATAACAAGAATGATAATCAAGCCTCATTCATGGCAATTAAGGGGGAAGAGGGACAAAAAGAACTGCCACTGAAAGATTTAAACTGACTTCATAAAATCCCCACTTCTCTTTTGCTGCTGCTTCTGTTTATTTCAGTGGAAGTTCTAAGGAATAGTTGGAACATTTACTGAATATATCTATAATACCTCTTTATCCAGATCTGCTTTAATTCAGTGATTTCAATTTTCTTTTAGACAAGTGGTGTTTATCAGACTTAGCATATGAATGCAAGACGGGGCCAATAAATGCAAAACACATATTCCAGATTTCACATCTTTGGCTGTGGAATAGCAGTAAAAAGCAATTGTTCCTTAAACGCTGTGCAAACCTCACCTCACATGTCGACCCCAGTTTGAGTAATTAATTTCACAAGGAAGCCTTTCATGGTACATGATGGCTTGTTATCTTTGCTATGAATTAATATCTACTAATTATTGTCATTGTAGGGAAAAGTTTTTATCATTCTTAAAAGACATGAGCTTAGCATAAAAGAGCATAACGGTTATACTACAATATGGCCACTGTACTTACCTTCACCCCCAGCATCTGTCAAATAAGCCCAATCTAAAATTGGGATATCATTTGAGATCACCCCATTTCCTTTCTGCCAAGAATAAGCAGACTCTGTTGCTTGAGAGTCCAGAGTTTAGAGGTGGAACAGACACTACATGGGCCATAGTAAGATGTGAGCATCCCAGAGACTTCATAAATGGCTCAGAGAGCTGTGACTACTTGACAACATAGGAACGTCACAAATGAAAGGAAATAAAAGGACATGCCACATTTGACAGAGCCTACTACCTGCATTGGCCCCTTTACAGGTAAAGTTGCTACCAGAGCAATCAGCAGGTAAGGGAGATGCTGAAGCAATGATGGAAGCAGCGCTGCAGTGAAGCCAAGGCTCATGGAGCTATTGCAAAGGTATCTGTTGCTTAGCAGGAATGCAGTTGCCATTGGCGATCTGCCCAGCAGCTCCTTGTTCTCTCTTAGTTTGACTGGAACCTCACCGCAACTTAAACCGGGGGTGGGGAGATGACATTTTCAGCAACCGTATTTTATTCCGTGTCACAGTGCAAAGTATTATGGGGTGGCTTGGTCATGATGGGGAATTAAGACCAATTTGGTTTACAAAAGACTTGCTTCTAGTGGAGATGAAAGCTTGCACAGTTGCTTTGCTGATGTGGTTCAACACAGCTGCGTTAAGCTTTAGATAGCTATGGGGCCTGCCAAGATGAGCACCTACACTGCAAGTTATCACTACATTACTGGGCAAAACACCTTCCAGGAACAGAGCTCTGCTCATGGAAGATGCCTCCACCTAATCGTTGGGGTTCCTTCCTCTCTCCCATCAGTTACCTCTCAATGTCACAACTTATCCTAGTCAGCTGATTTCCCTTATCTTCTGGGTGTAATGTCAGGTGACCCTGAGAACAAGCCACCATGGTTGGGTGCCTCATGCTAGTCCCAGCAGTTCTGGCACACAGCAGCTTGCTGCAGCTTGCTCTGCCCTCTACAAACCCCATTCACTCCTGCAGCACCTGCCCAAGGCCTTCATGGCACACCACTCTGGAAATCTTTTTGGGCTTGCCCAAAGTTACTGCAGCAAAAGACTTTTTGCCGCTGATCCATTGATTGCACCAGCATGTTTTAGTTTTGGTTGCCCTGCTAGCAGCCTATGGGAAAAAAATTGGTCTTAAAAAAAATTCCCTGCCTTGCCATTTTTTGACTGTTTCTCAGCATTTTCACTTAGTTGAACGCTGTTAAAGACATTCCAACCTCCCAGGCTTGCACAGATCCCATTTGCCCTATCAGACAAATTTTGCTCTCAAGTTAGTCTCCAACCCTTGCTCCCTCCCATACAGCTCTCCCACCCCGAGCTTGGATGGCTCCTACTTGCACCACAACAGTCCTGTATCAGCTTCCCTCCATCCTTTGACTAGTCAAGTCTGTTTTTCTCTTCTGAGCGAAGCAAGTGTCCTTTCCTTCTTGTTCCTGAACAAGACCAGTATTCTGGCCAGTTGTCCTGTGAAAGTAAGATATATCCAGTTCATTTGGAGAATACCTTTTTCACTTTTCCACCAAAATGGGGTTACTAAACAGAGTCTTCAAACTTGCTGGTGACAAAAGTCCTTTGCTTAGGCCATTTACCATAATGGTACTGACCAGGGTTGACTCCAGTCTTTGGGGAGTAGGAGGAAAGACATCCTCAATTGGGCCCCTTCCCAGATGAGTTGCACACATCTTCACACACACATCGTCACCAGCTGCTGTTGCTTCTCATAATTGCCACCCCTTCTTGCTTGGTAGACAGAGAGCCAGGGAGCAAGTAGGCCATGGCATCTCTTTCTTACCATCATGACTGCCCTTGGTGTTAACTCTGACATTGATCTAGGCATTGTCTGCACAGCCTTCTTGTGGACTGACGAGAAAGAAAGAGAAGTTATTTCATAATCTATCTAGACTTTGGCAACGCTTTCAACAAAATGCCCCATGACATCCTGATTGCCAGTGTTGGGGACTCAAGTTGGGTGAGCAACTTGACTTGGACTTGACTAGGAGCAATGAGGGAGTGACTCAACTCAAAATTTCTATTGTTTTTATGACCGAGTTGCTTTTTGGCACAAGGAAGTCAGTAGGAGGGAGGAACAAGAGGATGGAGTAAGGTGGAGGGAGTTTCTATACAGGTAGTGCTCAGGTTAGGTACCTACAACACTTGGACTACCAGGGAAAGCTGGATTTCATGGAAAGCTGCATGAGATGAGAGTAAGGGAGCAGGGTCTTTTCAGCCTGGAGAAGAGGAAACTCTGAGGTGATCTGTTGGCAACATACAGGTATGTGAGGGGTTGTCACACGGAAGTGGGTGGAGACCTGTTCTCCCCTGCAGAGTAGGGCAGGACGTGTTCCAGTGGAGCAAAGCTCAGGGAACCAAGGTTCAATTTGGATGCCAGAAAGTACTTCCTGATAGTTAGGACCCCAAGGGTATGGAATGGACTTTCATGGGAGGCGGTTGAAGCCCCATTGGTGAGGGTGTTCAAGGATACGCTGGACATGCACATGGTAAGCATGTCATGAGGAGAGCTGGCTGGATCTGGGGGTCAAACTGGATGGCCTGGGAGGCTACTTCTGACTCACTCTTTTTCTATGTTTCTATGTACAGCAATTTTCTGTTTCTCATCATAAATGTCCTTCTAACAGCTGAGGACCTGGCTACAAGGGCAAATGCTAAAGGGGAACTAGATCAGTATTAGTATGCCTGTACTACAGCTGGGAAAATGATGCCAAATTGGGAACACAGGGAGAGAGAACCTGTCTGAGTAGAATTTGGCGTGCTTGATCCCCTCCAAAGTGGCCAACAGGCCTTCATATATTACCCAGTTCTATAAAAAGAGAAAATGAGTGTTTTGATTACTTTCTCTGTCTTGTTTTAGGATTGGTTTTGTTTGAAATGGTAGTATTTTATTATTCTGATGGTTTATTGTTTACAATAAACCATATTGTTAGCAGAACAACTCAGAAGTAGATTCAGAAAATGAACAAACCAAAAGAACAAACAACATAAAGTATATTAAAATGCTCAAAATGCTTCATATTCATGATCATATTATAATTTATGCAAGAATGATAGTTAACTAGCCTAACTCTATAAGGACACTGATTTGAAAGATGTTCTATTTTAAGAACGTTCATTTGTGTGTGTGTTTTTTATACAATACTGGATACCTAGTATTGTACTAGTCACATACATATAGATTCTCTCTCTCTCTCCAGTATCTGAAGTTAATTTATTATTACTGAATTATTATTATTACAATGCTGTATTTTGCTTAAGATGTTTTTAGTGAATATGGAAGTTTTTCTTAAGTAGAAAGGTAAAATGTATACATATACTAAGACAAATATTTGGCTTACTCATGTGATCCAACTTACATGCAATTTTGACTTAAGGACGTTCTCAAGAAAGGAACTCATCCATAACCTGGGAACTGGGGGTGGGGAGGTGGTCAGCATTTTTTGGAACACTTTCTCAGCTAGGAAAAAGAAACCAAATGCATTGATACAAGATGGGTAATACGTGGCTCAACACAACTGAAAAAGAAGAAGATCTTGGAGAAATAGGCTAAACATGAGCCAACAATGTGTTGCAGCTGCTAAAAGGGCAAATGCTATTTTGGGATGCATTAACAGAAGTATTACTTCCAAATCATATGTAGGAGTATTTCCTCTATACTCATCACTAGTCAGACCTCACCTGGAATACTGTGTCCAGTTCTGGGCACCAAGATTTAAGAGAGACACAAGTAAATTAGAAAGTGTCCAGAGGAGGGCAACAAAAAAGATCCAGGGTTTGGAAACACTGCCCTATGAGCAGAGACTGAGAGAACTGGGCATGTTCAGCCTTGAGAAGAGAAGACTGAGGGGGAACATGATATCCCTTTATAAGCTCCTCAAAGGCTGTCACAAAGAGGAAGGTCAAGATCTCTCCATGCTGGTGCCAGAGTGTAGGACACGGAATAATCAATTCAAGTTGCGGCAACCCAGATTCAGCTTCCTCACTGTCAGAGCAATACAACAGTGGAACCAGCTGCCTAGAGAGGTGGTGGGCTCTCCCACACTAGAGGCATTCAAAAAGAAATTGGACAGCCATAGATGGTGTCTAACTTGGTGTCCTGCAACAGCAGGAGGTTGAATTTGATGGCCTTCATGGCCACTTCCAACTCTACTATTCTATGATACTGTGACTGAGGGGAGATATGATAGCAGTATACAAGTACCTCAAAGGCTGTCACAAAGAGGAAGGACAAGATCCCTATTTGTTAATTCCAGAGCTCAGGACACAGAATAATGGACTTTAGTTAAAGGATGGTGTAACTTAGTGTCCTGCAATAGCAGGGGTTGGACCCAATTGCATTCTGGCCCCCTCCAACTCTTCTATTCTATGATTCTTCCTTTATTCATCAGAAACTGGCTCCTCTTTGTACTCTGGCTCAGCCTGAACTACTCTCCACTTCTGCTCTATCCTCTGTGGCCTGGAAGGCCACATCTTGCTCATCTGTATGCAACCCACATCTGATTCACTTCTGCATACATTAATACAATATTTGTCACCAGTCCAATTGATTTGACCTTGTTCTCCACAGCCCCAAATAGTACCTTGAATCATAAAAGACTATTTCCTTTCATTCCAAGCTAATTTGCATTTTACTTGTGTCTTAAAGGAGGAACAATCCAAACTGATTACAACCCACAGACACTGCATATAATGAAAAATCAGTTGCATCAATCCTTCTTTGTAACCGTTTTAACAATTCATTTTCCACTGGTCATTTTTCCTACCTGCCCACCCTCACGCAGCAGCTCAGGGAGTTACAGCTCAGATATTTGCAGAATACTAATGACCTGCAGGTCACTTAGACCAGTGGTTTTGAGCTGTCTCTCCCCTCCCTGACACTCCCCTGCTGGAACTGCATTCCTATGTCCCCTGGCTCCACTACAGCTGCTCCTGCTAGAAGTGCAAAGTGCGGAAATGCTAAAGAATAATGATGTCATGACATAGGAGAAATGTTCACACATTTTGCAGCAGCAGAGAAATGGACTTGCCAATGCCACAAAGGGCAGCAGCTGCATGGTTTCTGCAGTGTGCATTACCACTCCAACCTGCTTTCAGTGCTTCTCCCTGCCCAGGAGTGACATCAATGTTGGTAGACTGTGGAGGCAAGGAAATTAATTGTGTGATGGACCCAACTCATAGCTAATATATTGGCGGGAAACCAGAGGGGAAGCCATGAAAGTTCACTGAAACAAAAACAGCAATGGTGCAACATCTAAAAGATCAAGAAGTGATTATGGAACCAGCCTTTGTGGGCTGGAGTAGGAGAAGCTATAAAGCATTTATTATTATAAATGTAGTGGTGGTGGTGGTGATGATACCGATGCTCAAATCTCTGACAATCTTAGATTCTGAAGGAACCAGTATGACAGCACTATTGACATGGAATAACTACAGCTCTCTCAGAGTTTAATGCCTTCTGGGTAGATCTTTCTAGAAGAATCCAGAGCATTTGCTACTTTTGATCCAAAGTTCAGCTACTAGGTGTTAACTCAAAGCCAGAGCTGGGGAATCTCTTTTGACTGAAGGACCAAATTTCAGAGAAGCTCTCAGACTGCATGCAAGTAGTGGCAGGGCCAAAGGGAAAGGGACAAAAACAAATCTTGAAAATGCCATCATATTTAAGCTTCAAGCTCTTACGGACAGAAACAAAGCTTCAGGAGAGGAATTTCAACTGAAATGGGGAAAGGACTATGCAAAAGCCAGAAAGCCACAGTGGGTGTGGGGCTGGCAGAAAGGACCATGGCCATGTGTGGGTCCTTGGCTGGCCAGACTTTGCCTGCAGGCCTGAGCTTCTGCAACTTTGGTGTAAGCCGATCCTCTGAATTAGCATGGGGAAAGACCTCAAACAGTGTCAGTTTGGTCCTCTTTATTGGATGAGTTTCAGTCAGTACAGCTTGAGGATGTGGACAAGGTGTTTGGATGCTTGTGCCTCTAAAAGCCAGCAGGGAAGGAATAACTGACTGGGCTGGGGAGTTCATCAGTGCCTCTTTTCAGGAGGGAGAGGTCCCATGCTGTCTTAAAGAGGCAGTGGTGAGACCGTTTCTTAAAAAAACTCTCCCTTCACTCAGAAAATTCGAACAACTACAGGCCAGTAGCAAATATCTTTCCTGGGCAAGGTTCTAGAGAGGGTGGTTGCCAGTCAGCTCCAGGCACTCTTGGATGAAACTGATTATTTGGATCCATTTCAGGCAGGGCTCAGGACTGGTTTTGGCATGGAAACAGCCTTGGTTGCTCTTTCTGATGTCCTATGCTGGGGAGAAAGATGGGGGAGTGAGACACCTTTGATACTGCTGGGCCTCTCAGTTGTTTTTGATACCATTGACCATGGTATCCTTCTGGAGCTGCTGGTTGAAGTGGGAGTGAAAGGAGTATTGCATTGTAGTGCTTCTGCTCCTACTTGGAGGGCTGTCTTCATAAGGTGATATTTGGGGATCATTGTTCAGTCTTGTTGATTCTGCAGCATGGAGTTCCTCAGGGGTCTGCTTTGCTCCCACCCCATGGTATTTAACGCCTATGTGAGACCACTGAGTGGGGTCATCTGGAGTTGTATCCTGTATGTTAGGCATGTCGTGAGCAGAGCTTGCTGGAGCCAGGGGTCAGACTAGATGACCCAGGAGACCCTTTCTGACTCTGTATGTTTCTCTGTTTCTATGACAAGCAGCTCTATATCTCCTTTTCATTGTTGGCAGGTGAGGCTGTGGAGGTGCTCAACCAGTTACTGGCTATGGTAATAGACTAACAAACTGAAACTCAGTGCTGACAAGACTGAGATGCTGTTGGTGGGTGATTCCTTTGACTGGATGTGTGTGTGTGTTTATCATGGGTGTATGTGGGTGATGAAACAGGCTGGGAGACGACTCGAGCATAGGTGGAGGAAATCCCATGCTGAATCTGACTAAACACTACTTAGAGCTCATTATTGAGCCTATGTTGTGGCAGTGATGGTGGCAAAGTAGTAATTCTCTGCTTCCATTGCATCCTCACAGTGCTGTCCAGCTGAGCTTTTTTGGGTGGTGCAGGGCCTATTACTTTCTGGGTCTAAAATAGACCCTATCGCACCATCAGCAGCTTGCTGTGATGATCTTGCCCAGCACTTTAGGGATAAAATTGCTCAGATTTGCCACCAGAAGGACTCCACAGTTGATGTGGTCCCAGAATGGGAAGTGTTCAGAGCACCGTCTGGTCCATTCTTGTTAGATGAGTTTCAATCACTACAGGCTGAGGATGTGGACAAGGTGCCAGGACAAGTCTGATTTACCACCTGTTTACTTGACCACTGAAGCCAAGGATGAGATGTGTACCTGGGTCCAGGAGGTTGTTAATGCTTCTCTGAGGGACGGTAAACACCCCCTTGAAGGAGGCCGTGATCAGGCCCATCCTGAAGAGGGTGAACCTGGACCCAGAGCTGGCCACCAATTATAGACCGGTGGCTAACATCCTGTTTTTGGGCAAGGTGCTTGAGTGGGGGGTGGCTGGGCAACTCTAGGCTCTCTTGGAGGAAACTGAACATCTGGATCCATTCCAGTCTGGTTTCAGGCCTGAAATGTATGATGACCCTGTAGGGAGAGGGAAAGATGGAGTATGTCCCTGTTGGTTCTCCTGGACCTCTCAGCAACTTTTGATACCATCTACCTGATGGGTGGGTTGGGGGTTAGAGGCACTACCTTGCAGTGGTTCTGCTCCTACTTGGCTGGTACAAAAGGTGGTTCTGGGGATTTATGGTTCTGAGCCATGGCAGCTTTGCCATGGAGTTCCACAGGGTTCCATTTTACCCTCCATGCGTTTCAACATCTACATGACACCACTGGGAGAGGTAATCTGCAGTACACTGATGACACCCAGCTCTACCTCTCTTTTACATCTAATCCACGTGTGGCATGGCAGTGGTGTTGGGCAGGATGAGGGCCATTGAGGCTTAATCCAGGCAAGATGGCGGTCCTGTTGGTTGGTGGTTCAGCCTTCTGGGTAAGTTATTTCAGCCCTGTTCTGGATGGGATTTCACTCCCCTTGAAGGGTAGGGTGTGCAGTTTGGGAGTGCTCCTCGACCCAGAGCTGTCCCTGGAGTTTCAGGTGGCTGTTGTGGCAAGGAAAAATTTGCTTCAGCTTTGGCTGATTCATGAACTGCACCCTTACCTGGATGAGCAGAACCTAGTAATGGTGACCCATGCTCTGGTAACCTTCCAATTGGACTATTGTAACATGCTTTATGTGGGGCTGCCGGATACTTCAGTTGGTTCAGAACAGAGCAGCCAGGATGTTAACAGGGACTGGCAGATATGCATGTATAACACCGATCCATTACCCTCTACACTGGCTACCAATTGAAGTCCCTGGCCCAATATAAGGTGGTGGTGATGACCTATAAAACCCTAAATGGCTTAGGACCTGGGTTTGGAATGGGCTTCCACATGAGGTGGTTGAAGCCCCAACAGGGAGGGTTTTCAAGGATAGGCTGGACATGCACATGGTAGGCATGTCATGAGCGGAGCCGGCTGGAGCCGTGGGTCAGACTAGATGGCTGGAGAGGCCCCCTTCTGACTCATTCTGTTTCTATATTTCTGTATCTGAAGGAGCTTCTTCACTATGTGCTTGCCCACCCCTTAAGATCTGGGTGGGAGGTGCTTCTTTGGGAGCCCTCCTTGAAGGAGATTAGGATAGTGGCTGCTCAGAGAAGGGCCTTCTCTGCGGTGGTATCCAGGTTATGGAATATGCTCTCCAGAGAGGTGTGCCTGATGTCGACACTTTATTCTTTTCAGTGCTAGGCAAATCTCTTTTTATTTTTCCTGTATTTTAATGTTTAAATTGCTATTTTAATTGGAGTTTTACTGTACAGAAATGATGCTGTGCTTTATTGTAAAACTGTTCAGAGAATATTTGGTAAGAGGACAGCGTAGAAATGTTCTAAATAAACAAATAAAATAAAATATTGTTCTAGGGAGCAGGTTTGTAGCTTGGGGGTGCTCCTTGATCCATCTTTGTCACCTGAGGCTCAGGTAGCCTTGGTGTCTCAGAGTCCCTTCTACCAACTTCACCTGGTGACATGGCTGTGCTCCTGCCTGAACAGGTATAGCCCTGCTTCAGTAATCTATGCTCTGGTAATCTCTAGATTAGATTACTGAAAAACACTGTACATGGTGTTACCCTTAAAGATAGTACAGAAGCTGCAGCTGGTGCAGAACATGGCAGCCAGATTAATGCAGAGGTCTGAACCATTTCTGACCAGTCTGCATTGGCTGGCGGTATGCTTCCAGTCCCAAATCAAGGTGCTCTACACAGCTTGGGACCATAATACTTGTTGGAGCAGCTCTGCCAACCCCAATCTACCTGGACACTACTCAGCCTCTGGGGTCTTCCTCTGGGTGGCAAACAGGGTTTTTTTGTGATGCCCCCCACTCCTTGGAACAACCTCCCGGCTGTGGCCTGCCTGGTGTCCAAAGTGTTACCTGTTCTGTGCCAGGTTAAGACAGTCTTCTTTGTGGAGACCTTTAAAGACCTCCCTGGTCATTCAGGAGCCCAATACAATTAGCCAGGTGTTTTTTTTTATCCTAGCTGGGTCTTAATGTTCTTTTATGTTTTTTTTAAATTTTAATACTTACTGCTTTTATTTATTGCATTTTATTGTTTTTACATTTTGTTTTATGTTTTGTTTTTCGGAAAGCTTCTGCTATGGATGGTACAGATAATAAATAAAATATGGTCCTATTCATTGTTTATGATAGTATAATGTGGGTTGCACCCTAGGCTAGGCCTGGTGAGCCAGATAATGTCAAGGAGCAGGACTCTGCCCTATAGCCCTGCTCCCTCCTCTGATTTCATTGATGCCACCCCATCTACATTTTCCCATGCAGAAAGAGGCATGGAGGCATACCTCTCTCTGCATGAAAAGCAACTCAGCCAGTGTTTGCAGGTACCAGAGGGCTTTTCAACAAAATCAATTTACCTGTTCATTTAGTCCGGCCTTCCCCAAGCTGGTGCTTTCCAGATGTTTTGTACTACAACTTCTGGAATACCTGATCATTGGCTATGCTTGCTGGGTCTGTATTTTATTTATTTATTTAGCACTTTTATTTAATCAATAATTCACAAAATCCCCAAATCTAGGGTGAAGTTTGGCAGGGGAGGGTTCTGCAAGAGTTTCTAGGGTGTAAATGTGTGAGCTGACTTTACTGGAGGCATATCCATCTGAGATAATGATATTATAGAAAACATGTGCTTCTATTGATGGTATTACAGCTGTGAGGGGTCTTTCACAAATGCATGTACACAGATATGGACACGCATTTGTGAACTAGTCCTGTGAATGAGTCTTGGATGATTGGACACTGAAGGAGTGAGCTATCTTATCTGAAAATCATCTGTTATGATGCATTCACACAATAATGGCCAAAAATACAGGGGTACTGTGTTTTAAATTCTGAATTGAGGATAAAAAACAACTTATAGGAGAAATTGTGAGGGAGGTACTAATGGGTTAGAAGTCCCCAGTTGTAACAATGAGCCCATGTTTGTGCATGCAGTTTGTATGGGGAAGGGTTCGGTTAGTATCAGTTTTTAGGCCCTTCTCAAATGCTTTCCAGAGGCATCTGGCTGCCAGTCACTATGAGTCACAAGACGCTGGACTACGTCTTTCTCTTGAGCCATCAGGATTCTTCTTATGCTGCTCAGCATTAGATATGATGGTTTAACTCTGAAAATAAATTTAATGAATCAAGAATATAAGGATGTATGTATCTCTGTGTGTTTACTTTCTACTACTGTGTGTAGAATAATGTCCAGTTCACATTTTCAAAAAACTGAAATTATGCTTTAAATGAACGTAACTGGCATTTTTAACTGACATTATCTGACAGTAAAATGCTGAGGTATTCAGATTTGGAAATGCAAATTATCTTTGTTGAAGAGCATTAGCCTGGAGAAGCAGCTTCAAGTTTGACCTTTTGTAGACCAAGTTTGCCAAGCAGTCAGAACCAGTAAGTGAAGACAGATTTTTCCAAACAACTCTGTTGGGAATGGCTTTTGAGTCTTTTTTTCATTTTCCATGGAAAACATGACATTATGCTAACCAAAGGCTTATATATTATTATAAATTCTGCAGTGCCATCTACTGGCATTAGTGCTTTCCAGTATAGCTACTTGCAAGAGATAATCTGTAATAACCCTAAATGGGTTTCATTTTTTATTATGTACAGTGAAGAAGGGAAGGTGGTCTTCCTATTGAAGTGAATCACCAAAACTTCTCCAGATAGTGCTTGTACAGACAATATTGTTTTAAACAGGCTGAACGGATATTTTATCTCCATTTCATCTTAGTAGTACAAAAGGAATTCTTAGTACCTTTACTAATCTTTTTGATTTGGGCATTTATTGATTAAATAAAGCAAAAAGGTATGATGCCAGAAGATGAGCCCCTGAGGTCGGAAGGTGTCCAGTGTGCTACTGGAGAATAGCAGAGGGCTAGTACAAGTGGCGCCAGAAAGAATGAAGCGACTGGGTCAAAGCCGGAAGGACATTCAGTTGTGGATGGATCTGGTGGTAAAAGGAAAGTCTGATGCTGTAAAGAACATTACAGCACAGGAACCTGGAATGTAAGATCAATGAATCAAGGTAAGCTGGATGTGGTCAAACGAGATAACAAGACTGAACATCAACATCTTGGGAATCAGTGAACTAAAATGGACAGGAATGGGTGAATTTAATTCAGATGACCATCAGGTATACTACTGTGGGCAAGAATCCCTCAGAAGAAATGGTCATAGTCATAGTGAAAGAGGAGAGTGCAAAAGTTGGCCTGAAACTCAGCCTTAAGAAAACTAAGATCATGGCATCTGTTCCTATCACTTCTTGGCAAATAGGGAAGAAATGGCGGTAGTGACAAATTTTATTTTCTCGGGCTCCAAGAGCACTGCAGATGGTGACTGCAGCCAAGAAGTTAAAAAACGCTTGCTCCTTGGGAGGACAGCTATGGGAAATCTAGAGAGTATACTGAAAACCAGAGACATCACCCTGCCGACAAAAGTGTGTCTAGGCAAAGCTATGGTTTTCCCAGTTGTAATGTAGGGCTGTGAGAGTTAGACCATAAGGAAGGCTGAGCTCCTAAGAACTGAGGCCTTTGAATTGTGGTGCTGGAGAAGACTCCTGAAAGTCTCTTGGACTGCAAATATATCAAATCTCTTTACAGGACAAGTGCCAAGTTTTCCACCTAGGAAAAAGAAAGCAAATGCATCAATACAAGATGGGGAATATGTGGCTCACAACTGAAAAAGAAAAAGAACTTGGAGTAATTGTGGACAATAGGCTAAACATGAACCCACAATGCGATGCAGCCGCCTAAAGGGCAAATGCTATTTTGGGATGCATTAAGAGAAGTATTACTTCCAAATCACAAGTAGTAGTTTCTCTATACTCCTCACTAGTCAGACCTCACCTGGAATACTGTGTCCAGTTCTGGGCACCAAGATTTAAGAGAGATGCAAGCAAATTAGAAAGTGTCCAGAGGAGGGCAACAAAAAAGATCCAGGGTTTGGAAACACTGCCGTATGAGCAGAGACTGAGAGAACTGGGCATGTTCAGCCTTGAGAAGAGAAGACTGAGGGGGAACATGATATCCCTTTATAAGCTCCTCCAAGGCTGTCACAAAGAGGAAGGTCAAGATCTCTCCATGCTGGTGCCAGAGTGTAGGACACGGAATAATCAATTCAAGTTGCGACAACCCAGATTCAGGCTGGACATCAGGAAAAGCTTCCTCACTGTCAGAGCAATATGATGGTGGAACCAGTTGCCTGGAGAGGTGGTGGCTTCTCCCCACACTAGAGACATTCAAGGTGAAATTGGACAGCCATCTGAGTGGGTTGGTGTAACGTGGTGTTCTGCAACAGCAGGAGGTTGGACTCGATGGCCTTCATGGCCCCTTCCAACTGTACTATTCTATGATTCTATGAAATCAGTCAATCTTAAAGGTAATCAAGCCATCCTGGGACATTTGTAAAAGATGGAGTAAAAATATTGTAAATAAATAAATAAATAAATAAATAAAATCAACCCTGACTCTTCTTTAGAAGGTCAGAGGAATCTCAAATACTTTGACCACCTAATGAGAAGGATGGACTCACAGGAGAAGATCCTGATGCTGGGAACGGTTGATTGCAAAAGGAGAATGGGATGACAGAGGTTAAGGTGGCTGGATGGGGTCACCCAGGCAGTTGGTGTGGGCTTTGGGGGGAATCCAGGGGATGGTGGAGCACAGGAGCACCTGGAGGAAGTTGTCCATGGGGTTGTGATGCAACTAAACAACAACAGCTCTTTTTTATAATTTTTGAAGCATTGGGAGACTCCAACAGCTGCAGCAGCATTTTTCCATTTGATTTATTTGGTCTGACAGGATTACACACTTCTGACTGTTTTGTTTTTGTAGCATATGATGTGCTTTCCATTTGAAATCTCACAATAAAAAACTCTTCACACAAAAAACACCAAACACCAAATTCAGTTCAAATGTGTGTGGGTATTTTGAGATGGGCACTGTTTTCACCTCAAGTGGCATCTGCAATGGAGAGTATACAGCCCACAGTTTCCCTCTCTGAACATTCTTCTGCTTTCATCACCACCTTAATGTAGAGTGGTGGACTGGAGACACTGGTCATTAGACTTCGCACTATAGTTTTGTGCATCTGTGATATGGTGTATCTAAAGTCCAACTTCCCTTGACCTGTTTAAATATTGTCAACTGATGCTTTGTAATGCTACAGTGCACTGGACTCTGTTAATTGCTTTTTTTTTTTTAAAGAACCCCCTCACTAGTCTGGCTTAATTGGGCAGTAAGGGCTTTTTTTGTTGTTATAATTTATTTATTTATTTTATATTTATTTATTTTGTGATTTATATCCTGCCTTTTTCCTACAAAGGGCTCAAGGCAGCTTACATCATCTCTCCTCCTCCATCTTATCCCCACAACAACAACCCTGTGAGGTAGATTGGGCTGAGAGTCCGCGACTGGCCCAAAGTCACCCAGCTGGCTCCATGGCCGAGCGGGGACTTGAACCCGGATCGCCTGAGTCCCAGTCCCATGCTCTTAACCACTACACCACACTGGCTCTGATCTAGTTTATTTACTTGATCTAGTTTATTTAATTGATCTAGTTTATTTGCTATGCATCTGCTATTGAGTGATCAAGGCTTGATGCCATGCATTGATTAGTTTCCCTAGGAACACTTCCCATCCAGTTGCACAGAATCACAGAATAGTTGGGTCAGAAGAGGCCAAGAAGGCCATTGAGTGCAACCCCCTGCTAGTGCAGGATGCCAGTTTTACCATCCCCATCAGATAACTGTCCAGTTACTCTAGTGTGAAAGAGCACACACCTCTTTTGGTAGCTTGTTTTCTTGTTGTATATTCTCACAGTCAGGAAATTCTATTTTGTGTCTAGCCTGGTACCTGGTATACTGTAGCTGAAGTTCTGTGTCTTACAATCTGGAATGAGTGAGAAGATGTCTTGACCATCTTCTTTGTGACAGGCTTTGAAGTACCTGTAGAGTGCTATCATGTCATCTCATAGTCTCCTTTTCTCAAGATTGAACAGGCCCAGTTCTTTCATTATAAGACACATTTTCCAGGTCCTGTATCATCTTTGTTGCCCTTCTCTGAATCCTCTCCAGATTATCAGCATCCTTTTTATACCTGGATGCCCAAAAGTGAATGCCATATTCCAGGTGAGTTCTGACTAATGCAGAGTAAAGGGGAAGGAGTACTTCCCAAAATAGCATTTGCCCTTTTTGCAGCTGCATCACATTGCTGGCTCATATTTACCTTGCTGTCTAGAATAATTACAAGATATTTTTCTTTTTCAGTACTGTTGAGCCAAGTGTTCTGCAACTTGTATTGATGCAGGTATTGTTGTTGTTGTTGTTATTGCCACATAGAGAACTTGGCATGTGTCCTTGTTGAATTTTGTTCTTTGTTTTCTGCCCAGCATTCAACATTCAAGCTTGTCTAGGTCTCCCCAGAACTTCTTTTTGTCATCCAGGGTGTTAGCCATTCCACCCAGTTTAGTATTTTCTGAAAATTTAATTGTTGCCTGGATTTCCTCATCATTAATAAAGATGTTGAAGAGTACTGATTCCAGGACTGAGTTCTGTGGTACCACAAAAGTAACTTCTCCTCAGGCTGAGAAATTACTGTTAATGGTTGATCACTGTGACCTATTTTGAAGCCAATTGTGGATCCACCTAATAGTAGTTACATCAAGCCCAAATTTTGCTAATGTATTCATTAGGAAGCCATAGGGCACTTTGTAAAAGGCTTTACTAAAGTCTAGGTAAATTATGTCCACTGCATTTCCTCTGACCATTTGGGTAATAAGATTAGGCTAGTTTGGCATGACTTAGTCTTAAGAAATCCATGTTGGTTTCTTTTTATCACTACGTGTTCTTCAATGCATATACACAGTGATTTTTGAAATGATTTGCTCAGTATTCTCTCAAGTATTGATGTCAAACTGACTAGTCTATAGTTTCTTGATCTGTCTTTCTTCCCTTTCTTGTAGATGGGGACCACATCAGCTATCCTTCAATCATCTGACACTTCTCCTGTTTTCGAAGGTTTCTCAAATACTATATATAGTGACTCAGAGAGCTCTTCTACCAGCTCCTTTAATATTGTAGGAAGGAGTCTGTCCTGGAGTTCTGAATGTATCTAGCTCTTCAAGGTATTCCTTGACAATTTATCTGCTGCTCTTAGGCTGCTATCCTTCCCTTTCATTTTGCATTTTCTCTTCTGTAGGCAGGTCACATTTTTTTGTATGAGACTGAGCCAGAGTAGGAGATTATCACCTCTGCCTTTTCCTTATCATCTCTTGTCTTTTTGCCATCCTTCATGATCTGTCCTATGCTCCTCTCCTTTGTCTGTCTTTTATTTTGTATGTGGCTGTAGAAGGCTTCCTTTCTTTTTTCTTTTTTTTCTTTTTTAGAATGCCTCACTAGTTTCAGTTCATAGCTCACTTTAGCCTTCCTGACTTCATCCCTGCAAGACTTTGCTGTCTGTTCATACTTTTCTTTTGAGGCCTGACCTCCCCTCCAGTTCCTATACATGTTCTTCTTGGCTTTTAAGTTGTCTCTTAACTGTTTATGGAGCCATGAGGGTTTCCTTTGCAGTCTCCTATTCTTTTTCTTTGTTGGGATGAGTTGTTGTATTTTAAGAATTTTTCTTTTTCTTTTAATTCCCATCTCTTGTGGAGTCCTTTCTCCTTTAGGGTCAGTTGCCAGGGATTTGCTTATCACTGACTTGAATTTCTTAATATTGGTCCTTCTGAAGTTGGGTGAAGCAGACTTTTGCCACCCTTTTTATAAGGAACCTGTGGTTGCTGTGCTAGCTACCACATCACCTTTGTTGATTAGTATTAAGTCTAGTGCAGCTGTTCCCCTCATCTGCTGAGTCTGTTCTCCTGCACTTTCTGCTGGAGGAAGTTATTGGCGTAATGTGAGGAATCCCTTGAAGGCGCTGTGTTTGGCTGAATGTGTCTCCCAGAAAAATATCAGGGAAGTTGAAATGAAAGTTACCACATTGGTTAATTTTTTTCCAAAGGTGATGTCCTCATCTTCCTTTGAAGTTCCAAACCAAAGCTTACAACAACAAAAAGAAAAAATAGGAGACTTCCTACAAGGAGGAATGCAAAGCTATGTATGCAGAACCAACCCTGAGAGATGGCAGCTGTGCTGTTTACCTGGAGCCGAGATCCAGGGTCAACTGGATCAGAAATAACCACCCTCAAACTGAAATAACCACCCTCAAACTGAACATAAATAATGACAGGGGCATCACACGTCTAAAGCAATGAAATCTATAAGCAAAGAAACAGTCATCAAAAACCCATGGGAAAATGTAGCAGTCACCTGTGAAGTAAATAAAAGAAAGGCTACATCCCAGGAAACAATGCAAATCTCAAATTGCTTCCAAGTACTGGAGGAAATACTGTGAAAATGATGGCTTGTTTCTGGAATGACTCTAGAATCCTTTTCCAGGCAAGGGGAAATAATCTTTTTTAAAAAACTCAAAGGCAAAGTGGCCCTGAGCATGGACATAAAGTAAGTCTCTCCCTCATTTATTCCATATTCGTCCTATCTGTTAGGGCATTATTTTTATTACATTTATATTCTGCCTTGTTTCCTTTTCTAAGGAACCCAGGATGGCTTACAAAGCCCACCTCCTTTCCACTGTATCCTCATAACAACACTGAGAATCTGTGAATGTCCCAGTGAGCTCTCTGGCTTAGCGGGGACTAGAACCCAGATCTCCTGAGTCCCAGTCCTGCACTCTAACCACTAGACTACACTGGCTCTCCTGAGTATTTTGTGGAACCTGATGACCTTCTTGCTTACATTTGCTAACCCAAGCACACTTTTTATCAATTAAAATTGGTAACACACATTCCTTAAAAACATTTGCTCGTAGAGACTTAAAAACAAGACGTAATTATCCTTCAAGGAGCCAGTTCCCTTGTTTCTTATTGGAGAAAGGCAGCTCCAGAGCAGTAGCTCATGTAGACAAACTACAAGGAGCTTCATCCAAGGATGGGAAGTTCTGCTGTGTCTCTGTATTGAGACTGACTGCATCCTGGTACAAGGCTCTCAGGGGAAGCTGAATTGCAGTGGTGCTACTGCCTGGCTCACATCTGGCACAGCAAGGACCTATCCAGTAACACAAAGATGCCTCTGCTAAGGCAAGGTCAGATCAGGTACTGCAAAGTCCCGACAAATGAGGCAAGCCTTGTTAGGATCTTCAATGGCTCACTGAGGGATACTCACCCATGAAGAGCAGTTGTCTCAGCAACATGACTAAGCCCTCTGAAGGCAGTAGCTCTACCCCCTCTGAGGAGTTGTCTGCTTTTACAGGACCATCATCTGATTTTGCATACATTGGCTCCGACAGCATGGAGGCAGTAAAGCGTGCTGTATTCAAGAGCTGCTCTCAGACTCCATGTCCTCTAGCCAGGAAGTTTCTGGAGCAGCAGTTACTAAAATGATGCCTGAGTCCTCTGACCTAGAGCTGGGTTCAAAGCTAGACAAAACCAGCCACACAGATTTACCATGACAGTGAGAATTAGGCCATTATGGTACTATCAAGATAACCCTTGACAGTATTTTAGTACATGCTAATGTCTATTCAAGGGGAAAACAAGTGTTTCAAAGTAGTTTTTGATCTATTTATCTCATTGCATAGCCACATGGATACTAACTTTTATTTTTAGATGGAGAATGAACTATGATAAGAAGCAAAGCCTTCAGAGACACATTAAGCCCATTAAGGGAAAAAATGTTTCCAGCAGTTCCTATAAAAACAGCAGAAATAAATAACCTTTGCTCATGGAATTTGGAACACTCTGGTTTTCTGCAGCAGCATTGGCTCTTGATATATTACCATCATTATAGTCACCTCTGTAGGGCACTATGTATACAGAGTGTGATAGTCTAACCTCTCCCATTCAGGTTATTTCCTGATGTATGGACCATTTGTCAGTGTCAGATTTGCCCAAGGTGAATGAACAAAGCTTAAAACTAGAAGCACTTTTCTGGTAATACAAATATACACATTGTATTTTCTTCCACTTATTGGAATCTTTATTAAGCAAAAGGAGTGATTTAGGCAATAAAACACCAACAGCAGTTTGTTTACATTTATTTTTCAATTCTTGGGAAAAGGAAGGGTTAGCATATTGTTTGGAGTGGATTCTTGTAGTAAAGAAAGTAAAGAGCCCAAGCTACATCTTTGTGTGACCCCACCTTGACCAGCATGTGAACGCCAGTGACAAAATTAGCAGGATTCTATATTCCATCTGTAACCAGTG
The DNA here is from genome assembly GCF_004798865.1 of Varanus komodoensis. NCBI lineage: Eukaryota > Metazoa > Chordata > Lepidosauria > Squamata > Varanidae > Varanus > Varanus komodoensis. The sequence continues at coordinate 3,551,772 of NW_025336100.1, read as the reverse complement.
GCTTTCAAAAAACTAAGGGCACAATGTTATGGGCTCCCAGCATTGCCTGGGGGTGGGGGCAGGGAGCATAAGATTCTTCAGAGAATCAGCATCAAAGTCCTCTGACCTCAGTGCTCAGACTCTGTGGCCAAACCCCCCATCTTGTCCCCCTCACAGTCAGTATTGAAGGAACTGCACTGGCTGCCTCTCCAAGAGCAGACATGAACCCTGGGGTGGGGTGGGGGACTAATGAGGGAGGGAAGGAGGCCAGGAGCCACCTGCCAATTCCAATTCCAAATGGCAACCAGCATCCCCTCCCTTCTCCTTGCCTCCCCAGCATTTTCTCTAGACCAATGATAACAGCCATCTAGATTTTTAAAGGGGGGGGGGCAAGGCTTAAGGGGCAAAAGAAATTGCAGCCACCACACCTCACTTCAGCCATTGGATGCATAAAAGCCTTTGATTTCAGAGGGTCCATACATCTGACTATGTCCTAAGGGAACAATTATGTGTCACAGTGTTCACATAAAGGAGCCCCAACTCCTTTCTCCTGCTTCTTCCTCTTGAAAGAAAATTAGGATGAAACAATCTGGCACAGTTTGCTTTCTGTATTCAATTTCAAGTCTTAATTTTAACCTTTAAAGTCCCAAATGGCTTAGGGCTGCCTGTCTCACTCTGAACCTTCCCAGGAAGGTTCAGCTGCAAAGGCACTTTTGAATGCACTATTTCCCACAGTTGGTTTGACATGTGCGAAAGAGCTTTCTATTATTTCACTCCCAAACTTGGAATGCACTCACTCGAGAACTACCATTCACCCCATCTCTCCTGGATTTTAGAAAGGCTGTGAAGAGCCATCTTTTTAACAGAGGGCAATACTAAAACTGCCCCCATTTTAGTATCGTCTGCAATTCTGATCAGCAGACTGGTCACCCCTTCTTCCATGTCGTTGATGAAAAGATTGAACAGGATTGGTCCCAGGACAGAGCCCTGGGGGACCCCGCTTGTCACTGGTCACCATCCCGGTGATTCCCCACTAATAGTAGCCCTCTGCTTTTGGTCAGTCAACCATGCCCCAATCCATGGGTCCTCAAACTATGGCCCGTGGGCTGGATCTGGCCCACCATAGCTCACCATACGTGCATGTGCACATGCGCATGCATGGTGAGGTGCCGGCTTGCTCGCAAGGAGAACGTTTTGAACTCGTTAGGAGAAAATGATCTCTGCGCACGCATGCCCCTGCCTTTCTGCATGTGCACGTGCATGCTCCCTACCCCACCCATCCTGTGCTCCCTGCCCGCACTGCCTTGGCAGCCTGCACCCATCCCTGGTGCCTTTCAACTGGCCCCCTATTCAAAGAGTTTGAGGACCCCTTCCCTAATCCATCGGACAGTGCATTGGTCTATCCCAAAACTCCTCAATTTCTCAACCTGGATATCATGGGGCACTTTGTCAAAAGCCTTGCTGAAATCCAGGGAAACCACATCCATTGCATCTCCTCCTTCTAGCCACCTTGAAACCTTGTCATAGAATTCCACAAGGTTTGTCTGGCAGGACCTGTTTTTGTGGAAGCTGTGTTGTGTGACTGCCAGCCTCCCTTCCCTCTCTAGCATCACTAGATCTCTCTCTATTATGAGCCTTTCCATTGTTTTTTTTTTCCTACAATGGACATAAGGCTAACTGGTCTGTAATTCCCCATGTCCCCTCTACTACCCTTTCTGAAAATTGGTACTGTTGACACCAACCTCCAGTCCTCTGGAACCTGAGCTGTTCTCCACAAGGCCTCAAAAATGGAGGCCAGCCAACTCCTGAAGTACTCTCGGGTGTAACCTCTCAGGGTCTGGCGTCGAGTCTTGAGGAGCTCCTCAACTTCTAGGTGGGTGACTAATCTGTGCCCCTAAGTCCCTGGCCTCATCTGATCCCCCATGCAGATCTCCCCTCTCCTTGCTTTGGGGAGAACATAGTCATTTAGCATTCTTGCCTGTTCCCTCACATCAGTCACTGAATCCCCGTCCTCCTTATTAAGCGGTCCTGGTGCTTTCAATGGGGCTACTAGGTTTCTTTTCTTGTATTTCTGTGCAGATGTATGTGTCTCTTATCTATAGTGCAACTCCACCTCCCTTTTGATCCTTTCTATTTTTCTTGAACAGGTCCCTCTGTTGTAGAGTTCCAGTCATGTGAGTCATCCCACCAAGTTTCCATTATTCCTATAAGATCATAATTGCCCTCATGTACTATGAGTGCAAGTTCATGTTGTTTGTTTCCCATACTCTGGGCATTGGTATGGAGACATTGAAGTTCATTCTTGCTGTGCCCTGGTTTTCTTTCTTTGGTTTTTAGGTGTTGGGCCCTGCTTGAGGTTGTAATGTATAAGTGTTTGCTAGGTGATGGTATACCATGATGCACATCTCCCTCTCCTGCAGGTTTTAGTTTAAAGCATTCCTAATAAAGTTTTGCATGTAGTGGCCAAACATCTGCTTCCAGGAACCTTAGCCCATGGTCCCAGAATCCAAATCACTCTTTAAAGCACCACCATCACAGCCAGTCATTCATCTGAAGGATTTTTCTTTCCCTAACAGTTCCTGTTCCATGTACTGGTAGATTGAGGAGAAGACTATCTGGGTCTCAGTGTTTTTTATTTTCCTCCCTAGAACTTTGAAGTCTGATGGTATTTCAGCAAAACTTCTTACGGCAGTGTCATTAGTTCTCACGTGGAAGAGAAGGAAGGGGCATTTGTCAGTGGGTCGTATGAGTTGTGTGAACTTGCTAGTTATAACTTTAACCTTGGTGCCAGGGAGACAGCATACTTGACAATTCTCTGGGTCATCATGACATACCTATCTTTCCATTCCGTGCAAGAGGGAATCTCCCTCTGGACCACACTTACCTGCTGCAGCTCCTCTGCTCTGTCTAGAAAACTCTTTGTTTTCTTTTATTGAGCGGAGGGTGGACACTCGCTGCTCCAGTGCTCTCACTTTTTCCTGTAATAGGGGTACTAGGGTGGCGCAGTTGCAGTTGTTGCAGGCCACCACTGTGGAGTCTCCTTGGTGCATTGCTTGTGCCACCGCATGCGGCAGGGGAATTAAGGTGAAATAAGGGAGAGACACAAAAGGGGGAAAAATGCCAGGGACCTCCCCCTTGATCTCCCCCTAGAGCTTCAGCAAAGCTTTTTACGGCAGTGTCATTAGTTCCCTTGTGGAAGAGAAGGAAAGGATATTTGACAGTGGGCCGTATGAGTTGTGTGAACTTGCTGGTACCAGGGAGAAAGCATACTTGGTGATTCTCTGGGTGATCACAACATACATATTTTTCCATACTGTGCAAGAGGGAATCTCCAACAACTAGCACTCTTCTCCTTTTGTTGCAAACTTTGCTATCCCTTTCCTTGCTAGATTGGCCTTTTGTCTCTTTTTCAGAGTTACCCAGTGTGTCGTGTAGTTCTTTCACAGTGGGTCACTCACATGTCTCTTCCTCAAGCAAATCAAAGCGGTTTGAGAGTTCCACTGCTTCCACTGGTGCAGAGTGTTTTCTAGGTCTTCTGCGTCTAACCGTCACCCTGTTCCAGCGAGTGTCCTCATTGTCCCTTCCCTTGGGGTTCTCTTCTGCTGCCTCAGCTTGCTGATGCTTTTCTTGGTTCTGGACTACTCTTACCTGTTGCAGCTCTCTGCTCTGTCTATAACCGCTTCATTTTCTTTTATTGCCTGGAAGGTGGACACTCACTGCTCCAGTGCTCTCACCTTGTCCTGTAACAGAGGTACTAGTGTGCAGATGTTGCAGTTGTTTCAGGCCACCACTGTGGATTCTGCTTGGTGCATTGTTTGTGACCTCCTCCACTGAACTCTTTGACCAAACTCCTATTTGCTCTCCCTGTTTGCTCACTCCCTGGGAGCTTGGCTGCTTATATCCCAGACGTGCTAGATCAGCTGGGGCCACTTGCTCTGATGTGCTCTGCTCTGCTAGAAGTCAGGAACCAGAATGGTATGATGGCTTCTATCTTAGACCTGGAATGTAATAGGCCCTGCACCACATGCAAGAGCTCAGCTGGATGGCACCGTGAGGATGCAAAGGGAGCTGAGAAGAATTTCTTCTTCACCAGCCTCACTGCCACAGCATAAGCTTGATAATGAGCTTTCAGCTGTGTTCGGTCAGTTTCAGCATGGGATTTTCTCTACCTACGCTCTAGTTGTCTGCCAGTCTGTTTCGTAGCTCACAATTTGGGCATGTACCAAGGCACTGTGCAGGCTCTACATGGCAGGAGAACATGCTTAGGAGCGATTGTGTCAACTGCCTGGGTCAATTCCCTATTCCACAGATCAACCAGGATGTTGACAGGAGCACCAGTCATATCAACTGGGAATTCCCTCAGAGTCCTCAGGAATCTGTCAGGATCCATAAGATTATGGGGGGCAGACCAATTTAATAGGGTCTGCACCCCTACAGAATGGAAAACTGGCCCCAAGCTTGAACCTCACAAGGAAGTAATCTGACTATGACAAAGGGGTTAACCATCTTCCTGCCTCACCAAAAAGAACAAGTCAAGAGTGTGAGCCCTTTCATGTGTTGGGCTGGTGACATGTTGAGACAGCCCCATGGTTGTCTTGGTGTCCATGAAGTCCTGAACTACCCCAGTTCCCAAAACTCCTCAGTTTCTCAACCAGGATGTCATGTGGCACTTTGTCAAAGGCCTTGCTGAAATCTAGGTAAACCACATCAACCGCATCCCCTCCATCTAGCCACCTCAAAACCTTGCCATAGAATTCCTCAAGGTTAGTCTTGCAGGACCTGTTTTAGTGGAAGTCATGTTGCGTGGCAAGTTGTTGCAACTTGAATGGATTATTCTGTGTCCTACACTCAAGTATCAGTGATACCTTCCTCTTTGTGACAGCCTTTGAGGTACTTATAGAGAGATATCATGTTCCCCCCTCAGTCTTCTCTTCTCAAGGCTGAACATGCCCAGTTCTCTTAGTCTCTCCTCGTAGGACAGTGTTTCCAAACCCTGCCCTATTGTGAAATTGATGAGCTTTGGTGTGGATCGATACACTGTGCAATGGATTAGGGCATGGATGACTGACCACAAGCAATAGGTGACTGCCTATGGGGAATCATCAGGATGGCAGCTGGTGATGAGGAGAATCCCCCAGGGCTCTCTTCTGGGACTGATTCTGTTCAACCTCTTTATCAATGACATGGAGGAGCGGGGTAACCAGTCTGCTGACCAAATTTGCAGATGATACCAAAGTGGGGGCAGTGGCCACAACTGGGGAGCAGGTACTCCAGATCCAAAAGCATGTGGATGGACTGAGAAAGTGGTCAGGGGACAACAGGATGGCAATCAATGAGGATAAGTCATTGAATGCCATCCTGGGACACTGGGACTTGGGACACAGGAATAGGTGTCACAGGTACAGGATGGGGGACAAGTGGCTGGAGACTAGCACTTGTGAAAAGGATCTTGGGGCACTTGTTGACAGCAGGCTGAACATGAATCAGCAATGTGATGTGGCTGATAAGAAGGCAATTGCCATTCTGGAATGTATAGCCAGAAGCATGGCTTTCAGATCGAGAGAGGTGTTAGTATAAGCTCTATAAGACTCTGGTGCACCCACAACTGAAGTATTGTGCCAAATTCTGGGCTCCTCATTATAAGAGAGACATAGCTAGGTTGGGATCAGTTTAGCCCAGGGTAACAAGAATGGTCGTTGGATTGGGGGGTTGGAGGGGATGACATATGAGATGAGATTAAAGAAGCTGGGTCTTTTCAGCCTGGAGAAGAGGAAACTCAGAGGGGATCTGTTGGGGATTACAACAGTACAGCCAGCTGGAGCAGAGTGTCAGACTAGATGGCCTGAGAGCCCCCACTTTTTTCCCTATTTTTCTGTGTCTGTATCTTATACTGATATATAGATATGTGAAGGGGGTCACATCGTAGAGGGTTGTGACCTGTTCTCCCCTGTGGTGGAGGGCAGGATGAAATCCAATGGGGCAAAGCTCAAGGAACCAGGCTTCAGGTTGGATGTCAGGAAGTACTTCCTGATGGTTAAGACCCCTAGGATATGGAATGGGCTTCCATGGGAGGTAGTGGAGGCCCCATCAGGGAGGGTGTTCAAGGAAAGATTGGACAACCACATGTTGGATATTACATAAACAGAGGTGGTTGGAGTTGGGGGGTTAAACTAGATGGCTTCTGACTTGCTATGTTTCTATATTTGCATTACATTTTTGTACCACCAAGAGCCAAAACTCTCTAGACAGTTCACAAAAACTAAAACCATATAATTAAAGACATTAAAATATAAATTAAAAGCTTAAAACATGCAGCAACATTGGTCTATATCTACTTTTTCACTTATGCAACCCTTGACAGCACATTTCCATAAACTGTACACTGCAAATTAGCAAAACAGCAATTAATATAGTTACTGTTATTTCCACCATTATTCAGTTTTTCCCTGTACCCCTAATGTCTTGGTTTGTACTCCTGGGCCACAGAGAAGTATAAACCTCTTCCATCTATTCTCCTAAGGTCAGGTTGCAGGGAAGGACCCATTTGTAATGTGAAGTCCTCACAAATATTACAAAAATGAAAGTAATCCATTAATTTGAACATTTCAAAAGTAAACCATTTTCAAATCTGAAGTAATCCATTTCCAAAGCATATCATGCACTTTGGACTGTTTCCAAAGTAGCTTATGTTTTTTCACTCACATTGCTCAGAGCCAGTTTGTATCTCATAAAACGTAGTACTATTAAACATATTCTAATAGGCTTCTAATTTTTAAGAAAGAAAAAAAAGACAGTTGAAGAACAAATTGGGTTATTCTACTGCTACAGCTCCTGAAAACTTATAATTTAATGCTTGGTTGAAAATGAGCCCACATGCACAGAGAAAAAGAAGAGACTGCTTTTCCCAAGATTTATTGCAAAGTGGTTTTGAACAAATTTGGCTTTGTAATGCCTATTTTATTCAGAATCTGAATGTTATGCTATGCTTGCTTTCACATTGTGATGGTAATTATGGGCATTAACTGGAAGCTGAGAATTTTTCTGCAGGAAGCATTAAGAATAGACATTATATTCTGCACTTAGGAAAATACAGTAGAAATCTATCCAAGGCCCCATGTTACAGCCATTTATCTCTACATGTATCTATTCTAACTGATAGTCACTCTCTAAGTTCCAAGAATGTCTGTCCCAGTTGAACTACCTGGAATCTTCAGGTATAGTGCTTATTGCCTTATTTCATCTAGTCCGTGACTATCCATTCTACCTACCAGCAGCTTTCTAAGGTCCCTGGCAGAATTTTTCCCCCATTCCCTGCTACCTGAACTTATATATAAGTTACAAACAATTGCAGTGTTTAAAAGACACTAATTTGATATGTTAAAATATGAAATGAAAGAGAAAATTAATGAATTTTGGAAGATTGGTTTATCATGGTTTGGTAGAACAGCTGCATTTAAAATGAAGATTTTACCTAAGATTAATTTCTTGCTTATGATGTTGCCAATTAAGTTAACAGAGAAAGATTTGAAAGAGTGGCAAAACATGATTAATAAATTTTGTAATGGGAATAAAAAAACAAGGCTAAATTAAAAATGGTATATGCCCCAGAAAACAGGGGGTATAGGTATTCCCAATGTGAACTTTTATTATATAGCTAATCAAATGAGGCATATACCAGATATTATACTGTAGTCAGATAAGATAATATGGGGTATATTAGAATATCAAGATTTCACCACAGGGTTTCCCCTTGCTGCTTGTGTCTGCTTGCCTGCGAGCAGTGGCCAAGCCAGCCCATCACAATCTCCATGCACATCTCTTCTTTCATCCCTCTCCTCCATCCGTCCGTCTGTCTCTCTCTCTCTGTGTTTCTCTCCCCCACTCCCTTCCTCTTTATGTCCTCCTCTCACGCACTACTCCACCCAAGCCAGCTGTTCCTTCACTTTGTTGAATCTTCCAGGAAAATGGGTGAGCCTCTCTACCTTCTCACATTCACGTATTGTTGTTCTGAGTTTGTTAAAGTTGGCTTTGCTGAAGTCCAGGTATGTGTTTGGCTGTAGTGAACCTTTGACTCCTTCAAATTGAGAATTCAAGTATTGCACAGCCATGTTTTCTCAGAGTTCCCACGGTTGCTATTTTGTCCACCATGCCATCCCTCAAGGACACCTGATCCTCTTGTTCCTTCCTCTACCTTCTGCTGGAGGAATCTGTTTGCAACACATGTCAGGAATTTCTTGAGGGGGCCATGCTTGGCAGAAATTTGACTCACAGCATACATCAAAGAAAGTGAAGTTCCCTATGATGACTCCATCATTCTTCTTGGAAATGCTGGCAAGTTGCTTCTCAAAGGTTGCATCCTTGTCCTCTTTTTGACTGGGTGGATGGTAATATATGCCAGCAACTATGTTTTTCTTAGTTTTGCTCCCCTTGAATTAAGCAAGATGCTTTTGATGGGGCCACTAAGTTCCTCTTCTTGTATTTCTGTGCAGATATATGTGTCTCTTACATCACCTCCCTTTTTGTGCTTTCTATTTTTCTTGAACAGGTTGTATCCATCAATTGTATTGTTCCAGTCATGTGAGTCATTCCACCAAGTTTCCACTATTACTATAAGATTGTAATTGTCCTCGTGTACTAGGGTTCTAAGCAATCCTAGGAATAAGCTACACTGCACGGAGGCTTTTCCATTATTCCCCAAATATGTTTTCCCACTCAGCAGCTAGCTATGGCATGGCTCCTCTGCTCTCCTTCATCTCCTGGGTGCTGCTGGCATACACTCTCAGAGACTTTGTGGAAGAAATCTTCATTTCCTCACTGCCTATTTTAGCACCCTTTCTGCAACTTGGCTGTTGGGATTGCTGGCCCAGGAAGGAAAAGCCCTCCACATATGGTGATCAAAGGGTTTTAAGTTTTTGGGTCCTTATGAATAAGGGAAAACATTCCTAATTTGTGGTCATGTTTTCCCCAGAGTCTTATGTAATACTTCAAGATCACCTACCCAAAGTTCTCAGTTTTATCCTGTAGTTGAGTGTCCAGAGCAAAACTTGTCCACCCTCACTACCCACACAGACACATCAGATTGCTAAAAGTATATAATTTTTGGAGCCTTTATTGTTGCTGTTCTTTTGTCATCTTGCACAAGCACACAAGGCTGTCTGTGCTGTTTAGGCAAGCATACTGCTCTTTCCCTTTTAGCGGCATCCTTCCTTTTGGATGTACTACATGCCATAGGTTCTCAGGGTGGCTTGTTTGCAAAAAATGGAAAGAAAAAAAAATTGTGATGGAAAACAAACTCCAGCTGCAGACATCACACTAAGTTACCCTGCAACCATCCATGGTAAAAACCCACCGCGGCTTAACATAGTGTACAAACTAAGTCAATGTGAATTGTATGGTGAGAAATGTTGGGTCATTTTGAATAATATTATTTCCTTAAAGGTCCTATGAAGTGCCTCAAGCTTCCTGTGAAGGAGGCAGTGATGTATTGGTTAACTGTGAAGACTTCATAATGGCAGTTCCTTACTTTGCTTTGTATGCACATGCATTTATCCAATAACCGATCCATCTATTCCCCACTTGTAAACTGTTCAAGTTGGTGGCCAGCACAACACATACTCACCAAAGAGCAGCAGCATGTAGCATAATATGCAGTTTATAAAATGCACTTTATCAGGCTCAGCTGATGATGAAAGTTATTTGGCAAAGGTCAATATAGCGGTCAACTTGTTGGATTTTGGTGGAGAAACTTGGAATTGCATGTGGAAGAGAAACAGAGGGACAAAAGATCACCAGGAGTTTCTTTCCGATCCCCAGGGAGAGCCATTTTACCAGCAGGCTTTTTAAAGAACAATTTTCATTCCCATCAGAGGTGGGTCTTTTGTAAGCTAATGGACTTTGATTGCCCACACAAAACTGAACAACCCTGAAATAGTTTGCTTTCCAACAGGGATAACTCACAACAGCGTGTTGTTGCTAGGGAAAATACAATTTTACCAGGCTTCTCTGAGGATTGCAGCTAAGCTCAGAAGAAACTGGGAAGACTGAGGTGGGTGGCACATGCCAGGCTATTCTCTGCTAATCAGAAATTCGTTGTGCTTCAGCCCTGACTGCCTTGGTTGAATAACACTGCTGCAATGATTGGGCATAAGTTTGATGCCAGGATTTGGACCCAGTTGTCCTTACACATGCAGGGCCTTCTCTGTGGTGGCAGCCCAGCTGTGGAACATGCTCCTCAGAGAGGCGCGCCTGGCACTGACACATTATTCTTTTTAGCCCAAGTCCAAACCCTTTTTATTTTCTCATTAAGATTTAATTTTTATTTTAGTCAGGCTTTTATCATAGATATTATGCTGCACCTTTGTTGTTGGACTTTTATGTATAGGATGGGGTACAAATGTTTTAAATAAATAAGTAAGCTTAATAAGTAAGCATTTGTACTGCAGCCCATTCCAGTCAAGCCACATGATCACTAGGATTTTCCTCCAAGCAGGGCATTGTGCCTCTGTCCACTTAGCAGAATGGCCATCACAGATTAGCTGGAAAGATCATCCATATAAATGGCCACATAATCCTGGAAACAAAGATACTGAAGTGTTGTGGAAAAACTGTCCCTTCTCTCAGCCTTTTATTTTACTGAAAAAGTAGGGGAAAATAGCTACCAGCAAAGGCTTGGAAACCAGGCAAAATATATTTTTCCCTTCTCTCTGCAACAAGAGACAAAATAGGTTGACAGATTCCATTTTCTTTGTGATCCTGCTTTTGTTTCCTTGTGTGGTCAACAACACAGCTGTTGGAGAAGATATGAAAGGGAGAGAAATGAAGCAAGGCTTGCTATTCTTGTCGCTTGCCTATCAGAGATTTTTCATTGATAAGATGACAAGCCCCTTTATAAAATTTTAAGATGAGAATGAGAAATGAAAGAAGTTTTTCTCCCCATACCCTACCAGAATAGGAAAAAATCTGGAGGAACATGGTGAATTACAAATTAATTGGCTTGAGTGTTCACCACTGATGTTTTGTGCATGAAATTGTAAGTTCTCCTCTTTTCACTAACTCAAACATGGTATCAAAGGTTATGTTACTATGCAAATTTATTTGAATGAATAGTCTAAATATATGCATGCTTACTGTTGCTGAATAGAACTTGATGAATTGGCATGCACAATATTAGTGGAATAATCAGTTAAAAATCCAGTATCAGTCAGTACAATCCTATTCAACTCTACTCAAAAGTAAATTTTACTGATTACAATAGGACTTACTTAGAGTTAAGTATTTAATCTTACTTAAGGATCACAGCAATACTCCTTCAAAACTTAAAGTTTCTTGTGTGCAGAGATGTCTTAATTCTAGATACAAAATAAAATTATTATAGGGCTGAAGTAGTTATGAACATGAATGAAACTATCATTCAAGGCATTCTGGATGCAGACAGTAGGCAAAAACTTCATAGAACAGATTCTGCACCTCTGGCTGGGGATGCATGAGAATTTAGAATCATAGAAACAGACCAAGTCAGAATGGGTCTCCTGGGCCATCTAGTCTGACCCCTGACTCCAGCTGGCTCCACTCATGACATGCCTACCACTTTCCTTTGGTTCATACCTGGTAAACTCATTAACATCTATACCTTTCATCATAATAGGATGGGGAAAACAGATTAAAAGAAGAAAAACCCATGATTTTGAATGTGGGATGTAGCAGTCCTGTGTTTGAATCATGGCTTGTTGCTAAGTTTCTTTTTCCACTGATAAGCTCTTCATTTTTAGCAGCTAAGGCAGACGAGTACAGTATAGTCTTCTCCATGGTAGGAACAGAAGCACCTATTCGATTGTCTGTTTGAGAATGGTGAGCATTTCTGAGGCTGTACACCAGTATGCACATTTGTTAAAACAGAAAGGAAAGGAGATCTAAAAATATGTGGAATAAAGTGAAACTGGCATATTTGTCCATTACTGCCTATGACTGGAATGGTGCAGATCTGCATATTTTCTTCCCAATCAATAAATTTGCCACATCTCAAAAATCAGGACCACTTCCTTTGATCAGCTTTGACATGAATGATGTCACATAAGCCCTAGGTCACTATTGGTAATCAGGTGATCCCTCAGCTTGTGCTCCTGGCACACACCTTGCAGAACAGCAGACAAGCATAGCCCCAACATGCAAAATACTGTTAGAGTTGCAACACATAACAAGAAAAGACAAAATAACTTAGAAGATTCTAGAATTTACAAAGGATCAATTGCTATCCCTTTATTTTTTTCTGAAAAGAATTATTTATCCATACACTACAAAAAATTAAAACATGCACACAAAGAGAATGCACAATGAGCATCAAGAGAGAGAGAAGAAATAAATATGACAACTAAGTTTTCTATGGATTACAGTTCCATTATAGGGAACAGATTCTTGGTATGGAAATAGGGCTGATGACAATGCGAGGATCCTTCCTGACCTTTGCTGAGCAGCAAAGTTAAGTATTGGAATTCATCATTAATCATTTCATTCACATATAAAATTGGGACAACAGTCGCCAGTGTATTCAACTTTCCTTAGCCATTGAAATCTCTACTAGTTATATTCATCCCAGGATGTACCCTTGTTTGGTTTTGTCAAGAAATAATCTTTAAAAATGTTTTTATAAAATCACTAATGAAAAACAATATTCAAAAAATACACAAGCAACTTTTACCTCTGTGAAACACTTTCAGACTTTTAAAGTTTCTTCACTCAAAAAGCTATCTAGGTATGCAACAATGCTGCATATCAGACTGGCAAACCAGCTTGGGATTTGCCATAAAACTTGTTTACCACCAATAATTTTGTGCTATTTGGTAAATCTCACACTTGCTATAGATGCTTGCCAGAATCCAAGCAAAAATACATAGAAACATAGTGGGTCAGAAGGGGTCTCCTGGGCCATCTAGTCTGACCCAGCTGGCTCCACTCAAGTAATCCCCAACATGTCCTTGTCCAATCTTTCCTTGAACACCCTCACTGATGGGGCCCCCACCACCTCCAGTGGAAGCCCATTCCATATCCTCGGGGTCCTAACCATCAGGAAGTAGTTCCTGACATCCAACCTGAAGCCCAGTTCCTTGAGCTTTTCCCTATTGAACCACACCCTTTCCTTCAGCTCAGGGGATAACTGGACCCTTTAACATGTGACAGCCCTTCACATACCAATATGTCACTGTAAGATCCCCTCTGAATTTCCTCTTCTCCTGGCAGAAAAGACCCAGCTTCTTCAATCTCATCTCATGCGTCATCCTGCCCAATCCAGCTATCATTCTTGTGACCCTGTGCTGAACTGATTTCAACCTAGCTATGTCTCACTTATAATGTGGAGGCCAGAACTGGACACAGTACTCGAGTTGTGGGTGCAGTCCTATAGGGTGGTACCAACACCTCTCTCAATCTGCCTATCTACTCAAGGGTGGCATCTGCCTTCTTACCTGCTGCACTACACTGCTGGCTCATGTTTAACCTGCTGCTGGCAAGCACCCCAAACTCCCTTTCGTAAGTGCTGCTCTCCAGCCACCTGTCCCCCATTCTGCACCTATGGCATCTGTTCCCGAGTTCCAAGTGCAAGACCTCACACTTATCTGCATACCTGTTGTCCCCTGCCCGCTTCCACAGGCTGTCCAGATCCTTTTGGATCTGAAGTACCTGCTCCCCAGTTGTGGCCACTGCTCCCATTTTGGTTTCATCTGCAAATGTGGTCTCCTCCTTGATAAAGAGATTGAATAGTATCCATTCCAGAACTGAGCCCTGGGGGACTCTGCTCATCACTGGCTGCCATCATGATGATTCTCCAGTGGATTCAAGATGGATGCCTGGCAATTCCCCAAGTACTCTAGCGTGTAAATCATTTGGACCGGGCACCTTTGTATCACCCAGAGCCATGATCATAGTGGTAAACTGCCAATTGATTCTCCATAGATAGGAGGCCCGATATGTGCAAGTAGGCCAGCCAACACAATTTTGTGGAAATATTGGAGGAAGGCTATCCAGGATTCTTGCCTGTATTCCTATTCTTGCTCTACTGCCAGTTACCTTCTATCACAAATTATGGAAGATTGCACTATGACGAGAGTGGAACTGTTCATTGAACTTTGATGTCCTGCACATGGCAAAAACCTTGATGTTTTTTGGAATAAACTCTCTAGTACACATTGCCCAAAAAGGAGACACTGTACCTAGAATTGGCCTTAAGTGGCCTCATTTTACTGCACAACGATATATTGTCCTGGCTCATAACCTACATCCTGTTTGCCCCATGTAGAGCAAAGCAGGCTACTGCTGGCAAAATAAGGAATGTATGCACTGTGTGTTCATATTCATATAAAATAATCCTTGTTTAAACACAATGACAACCTTGAGGCAAATTTCTCTAATACTGCTTTTTTTCTTAACTGTCTTTTTCCAGGATTTTAACAGAAAACAGTATAACTGAATTGTGGTTTGAAAAGGAATGAATGATAGTAACTTACCTAATGCATGATTAGGAATTGATTGTCTGAGGGGCCTATCCTATGGTGATGCATGTAAGCTTCAAATTCAGAGCAGGAGCAGTGGTGGGGGCAGCCTATGGCTCCCCATCCTCTTGCCCTGCTGTTTTACTAGGCGGGTTGAATTAGGTATAAATGCACTCATAAAGCAAAAATTTTTAAAAAACTATTAGATGTTCTGTGTGCACAAAATGTATGCACACTAGCAGACAATTCAGTTCTGTAATCTCCAGCCATTTGATCTGTTCCAATAAAAGACCAGTCTTATCAAGTGATGTGACGTGGTGTGTGGCAAATGCTTATTATCAATAACAGTCCCCTAATCATGTGAGCAACCCCCCTTCCATAAGATATTGGGAGCAATCCAACCAGTGCCAAACACTTTTCAATCCTATCATTTCAGTGAAAACGCACCTGCTTAACTTTCTCCTCTTCAGGTCTTTGGGAATTCAAAATATTTAACTTTGCGTAGATTGTGCGCATTGACTGTTGCTAATGCATCTACTAAAAGCAGTGGCTTGTTTTTGTTTGATTGTTTAATGCCATAATTCTGGAATTAAAAGGAAAAAGGAATTTTAATTTTTCCCTTAGGAAGAGCAGCTCTGTCTATTAGCAAAGGTGAACTATTTTTATGATACTCTTATTTGTTCACAACTGAATGAATGTAAAAGCTGTGTGCAATGTGCAGTTCATCCATGTGCAGTGGGAACATAATGATCACCCTTGGAGTGAGTTAAATCATAACAATACGAACTTTTATGTAGAGGGAGAGAAAGAGGTAAATCAAAGAGGTTTTTTGCACTGAAATCCACTGCCCACCAGTTGGGTATCTGGTACTGATGAGATTAGGAAGAAAAGTGCTAATGTTAGTCTATTAATAAAATCATCTCCAAGTAGAAAAGCTTTACAAGGCAACAAATACATATATGATTTCTCCTGGGGAAAGAGCTGTAAATCCTGTGTATTACTTTAGAAAATAATGAAGGCAAGAAGGTACAAATAAACACAGGATAAGGATCTTGACAATTCCAATAATATAGTTTATTATGTGAAAAATCAGCATCATGCTGAAATTGTTCTGTTGATGAGTTCCTTCACACACACACACACTGCCTTTTTTTCCTGGTTCACCAGCTAACAAAATTAAATATGAAGGGACATAAAACCAATGTATCCAGCACCCTTGTCGCTGTATTGTCTATTATGAAAGCATCCAATGCAAGTGGCCTTTTCTCTCCCAGACCATTTTCTATTGTTTGTAGATGAGCTTGACAACTTGCTAAAGGATGATAGATACCAGGGAGAAGAGATGGAGAAGCAAAGACATTTCTCCATGTTTCTTTTCAAAGCCATCTGATTTCCTGTGAAGGCCTCCATTTTCTGGTCATGACCAAGGAAATGGTTTGGAAGGAATGCTTTGCGGAAGAACTGCTTCCCACCCCTTCCCAAGCCTGAATGGAATGTAGAAATGTAAATTTGCCCTGGTGTCATCTAGACATATGTTCCAAAGACTATCACTACTCTCTCAATTCCCCTATGGCAAACTCTGAAGTATGAACACAGTTTTAGATCAGGCGTTGGTCTTGCTAGGCTTTTGGCTGACCACTTTATTGTACTGGAAAAGAGGAAATGTATCATCAAAGAAAAGAGGACAAATGAAGATACCAGTTCATGTCTATCAATCTAGAGATGCAAATTTAAAAGGAATAACTATACCTGATAGGAACAGAAATACAGTGCATCTCACTACAGTGTGAAAGACTAGGATCTACTGACCTGCATGCTGTTTGACCTACTGTCCATTCTGATGCTATTTTTAACCAGAAGTGGGTGGGACGTTCTTCCAATAGAGGTTTCAGTTCAATTAGAAACAGAATAATACCAGCCTCAGGCCCTGAAATTACATTCCCTGAAGCTCTCTTTGTGGCTTCCTCATCCTTTGTATGTTCTACAAACTGGTGTATGTACATAGGAAGCAGCACTAGAGAGTCTTGAGGTTCTTAGGATCTGATGTGTATTAACGTCAGCATCATCCTGCAAAAGGACCTGGAGGTCTGTTTTGCTAGTCCAGAATCCCGACCAATGTTTCAATCATCTCCAGGAAATTCTGGGACATTCATATGGTATTCTGAATTAAAACTAGAGCAGATTTGGGTGGACCTACCAGCACCTTTTAAAATCAACATCTTACACGCATCCTGATTATGCATGCATTCATTCTGAAGTTAGCTCCACTTGCTTTGATAGTTTATTTGGCTGCAGCCTGAAAAACAGAAAAGTAAGATGAGGATGCTGATGACTCCTGTGTCAGTGGGGCTCCTCATCCATTGAGTCTTTTATTTTGAGCTTTATAGAAGCTTTGCTTGGTGATGAACCTGTTTTGGGAATTAAGAATGGCTTCTAAGTTTATCAGAGCAAATTAGGATCTGCTGTATGGCTCCATCCCATGCCTTTGTGGTTGGCAAGCTAAAGGAAAGGGCCACCACCAACATAGCTACTTCTCATGACAGCATCATCTCAGCAACTTTCTTCTTCCATAACCATAACCAGTTACTCAGTGAGTCTTGCAGCAATGCATGTGACTGGAAAATGAAAGGTTGCTTCCAGATGATCCCATGAACCATGACAGCATGGGGCCTGCCTGTATTTATTTATACAATGACTTATGGAAATAAATGGAGCACTGGTAAGCCATGGACAATGTGTCTCAATGAGTAACTGGCCAGACATGACTTTAGAAATCATACTATAATCAAGAAATTGTTGTATCAGGACTCGCCCCAACTACATAAAGGAGAAGGTCCTTAGTTCAGATTTAGTACCGTGCTCTTGATCATTTTATTAGCTTGGTTTAATCCAAGTAAAGAGGGTAGATAGGAATAAATTTTTGTATGCAAAATTAAATCTAAAGAGAAAGCTACCATTTCCTTGCAGTTGATTATGGCCATTACAACATTGCTGCATTTTCCAGGCCTATTTAGCATGGAGTGAATTTCCACTTCTAGGCAAGAAGACTTATTTCAGATGATACTTCTGGAAGAAAGGGTAAAGGTGGACTTGACCAGTATTCGCCTTCAAAAATGATAAAGATGCAAATAATAACTGTTCCTTCCCTAGAATAGCATTCTGAATGTTTCTGGTGTTATTGAAGTCATGTACTCTGTGCTCAAAAATACATAATTCAGTAGCCTGGTGAAATGATGCACATTTGCATAATTTTGCACAACAAGTCCTGCTTTTGGTTGGGGCAAGAAGCTTTGCAGGGCACTGCATAGGAAGCTGACTCTGGGAAACTTTGTGGAGCTACCTCTTTCTGCTCCTGAGAATTCTCAGTATATTTCCAAGTATAGTTTTACAACAGAAATGTGTTTTCCCCCAGCCCACAATTGAAACAGATATCCTTCAGGAAACTGAATTCTGGAACCAATACCAAATATTGTGCTCCTGTGAAATATGCCTGCATTATCACCAACAAAAGCACGAGTTTTGTCTGTGCACTAAACTGGACAAAATTTTATATGTATATTGTACATGTGTCAGTCTCCCAGTCCCAACTATAAAAAGAAATTCATTAGGAAAAGGGAGAACAAAACACACCCTGTATTGCATTGAACATTGATCAAGAAATGTTTGTACAGTGATTTCTAGGGATCAGCTACTGTGTAACAGCATTACATTTTTAAAAATGTACAAAACAAGAAATCTCCACAAAGAAATAGTCTAATATTGCTCTTTGACAGTCTTCCCTTAATGCTGAAGATCTGAAGCAAACTTGAGTAAACTGTCAGTTTCACTCAGCCCACAGATGGCTGGAAAATATTTCAGTTCAAGTAAGTCCATGGGATTTTACAGGGTTTTTCATTTTCATTTTCAGGGTGGTTTGATGTGTTTTATATATATGTGTGCATATATACATATGCATATGCATATGCATATACATATACATATACATATACATGAGAGAGCTATTTATGCCATGTACAGACAAGGTACTCTGCAAAGGGTTTTCTTGCTAAAGCCAAAATTATTAAATCTCTGATGTGGTGCATCCCCATGTCTACAGCTGATGCCCATTGAGCTAACTTCATGATGAAGTCATCAGAAGGTAAGTTCACTGTGCATAAGTATGTGGCTGGAATTTCTGTTCCAGAATTAACAAATTCCTCTTTTTTCAGCGCTATGTTTACAAAGTGCAAGGTTAATCACTTGAAGAAGTGACAGTTTAAAAATAATAATTAAAAAGTTACAATGGCACCATCCCATTTGGCAGCTGGACCTTCATTTCTTGAAGGCTGTTCATTATCTTCTTCTGGTGCCCAACAAGTGTGACTCCAAGACGCCTCAAATCCCTGCATGAAGAAAGCACACATTGATTCCAAAAGGTTGATTCACTGAGAAGCTGGCTGTATTTGATCACCCATGCATTTTTAAAATTATTTTTAAATGTCAGTGTTCTCTAGCCATACCACTTAAAGCACTTTACTGTAAATGTTAAGTATTACTTGGAGGGAAAATTCTCCATTCCCCTTCCAAAGGACTTTGCGTCCCTCAACCCAACTCAGGCATCCACCTAAATTTATCTTGGAGTTAGAAGTGGGGCAATGAAGTAACCCAGGTCCTAAATGACAGAGAAGGGCAATATCTCAACTCAAAGGAGGTCTTAAAAACTTGAGAGTGGATCTGCAATTAAGTTGAAGTATGCAACTTCCACATGAGTTGTTCAGGAAAAGGCTTATTGAAGTCCATTCTATCAAGAAGCCTTTGCTACAAGCATTTCAAATGTCCTGACTGTCAAAAGTATTATTAGCTACTCACTTTTCTTAGTGCTGAGTCATGCTTTTCAGCCACTTCATCATGTTGTGGCAGTTTTAGGGTACATAGGGACACATAAAACTAGTTCCATGATGACTTGCAGTGGCTCAAGCTCCCAAACCCCTTTGCCTCACATTTTCTGTGGCTTGGGTTGTCCAAGGACTTTCATTAATGAAAACATGCAAATGATTAGTAATACAAGTGAACTCCACACATGTGCCCTTCGTAATGCCAGAAAGCCAAACAAAATATAATTAAAATCTCATTGAGCAGGCTACTTCTGAAAACGGTTTGCTGAAGGTGTTTAAGCAGAAGATGGATGGCCACGTGTAGGTGCACCCTATGCCGCAAGGGGTTGGACTAGTTCAGAGAGCAGCAACTGGGTGTCTATGAATGCCACTCACCTGCACTGCCACTTCTGCCTCTTGCTGAGTTCAGGAGTCAGGAAGCAGGAAGTCATCCAGTCAAAGGACTTATTCTTTCTGCTGGCTTTCTGCTTATTTGTTGCTAAGGTCCATTTATTATTTATTTATTTTTAATGGTTTGATTTGTATGCTTCCCCCTTAGTCATAGGCTCTCTGGGCAGCTCACAACAGTTAAAGCAATGAATTCAAACACATATCACAATAAAATGTAATAATTAATGGTAGAAAATACAATCCATTGATTGTAGAAAATCCATAAAGCTAAAAATGAATAAAATAATGTAATGTAATATGAGAAGGGGACATAAAATTAAACATACATATATTAAGCTCTTTAAAATAGCCTAAAAGTCAAATAGAATAAAATAAAATTATACATAATAAAATTAACCAAAATTCTCTAGCACTGAAATCATAATATAACAATAGCAAGTAACAATGTAAAAATGATTAGAACCATAAAACCAATTATCTCACCTGTCAAAATGGTTGCAAAAAAGGAATGTTTTTAATTGATGTCTAACAAATAGAGAGAAGGTGCACAACAGGAGGCAGAAGCAGCAGAGGGGTTTGAGTGGTGGGTAGCAGGGGCAGGAATAAGAAAGAAGCGAGCAGGAGGAAGGTGGGACAAGTAAAGTGGGAACCCTGGAATTGGGACAAAAATGTAAAATGCATCAATGTCCCCCTTCCAAAATAGTCAAATGTGGCCATGAGCCTCAAAAAAATAGCCTGCCCCAGATGAGATGATCTTGGAAGCCCCTTCCAAAACTGATTTATAACCCCCCCCCCCCCCCGCCCAATTTAAAATGTTTCAGTAGCCTCTCATTCATTATCCTCTCTACCAAGTTCTGGATATTTCTCACTCAGCAGTGCTTTTGTGAAGCTATATTTAGGTTTAGTGACAAATCCTGTATTGTTTTGACACGCAGCACCAGGCTGGATTTGATTCATGTTGAAGTCTTTAGAAGCTTCCTTAGACATTTTGGGGAAAACTTGGTCTGCCTCTAGTCATTCTACATTCCTGATGCCCTCTAAATTCTCATGTTGTCTCTTCCTTTGCAAAGCGAGGGGAACAAAAATTGCTGCATGTAGCATGCCAAGGAACTGTAGGTCACCACAGACTGCAGCACACATATTTGATATTTGATGGATGCTTTTCAATTGCTGTCTAAAAACATTGCATTCCCTTTAAGGCATCTCAGCCTAAAAGCAGAATTCTTTAACGCATATAAATTATGTGCATTGAATATATTTGTCCATTTTCTTTGATTTTACATAAGCAAGTTTGAAATGTTTACTCTTTGCCAAAGTGTATTCCAGTTGCACTAATTAGTGGGTACACACATCATAAATAACTTGGCCTGTGATAGCTTAGTTCCTACAAACAACAAGTAAGTTTCTACAAAAGCTGGTAACTGGATGGTACTGCAGGTGGAGATTCTCATGGCCAAATGTTCCACCCTTCAAAAACAAACAATAACAACATCCTTTCTCTGCATAGAAAACTACTAGTCCCAAGGATGTTGGTCTAGTTTTCTTCCTAATTCATCTGAATAAGCTAGAATTTTATGTGGAGGAAACAGATCTATACATTCAGTCTGAAGTGATACAAAACTCTGGCACTTGAGATTTCACCAAACACTGCATGCACACTGACAAGTATATCTTTGTACTTGAAACTTCTAGTGTCTTGCTTTAAAAACTAAGAAAAAAGAAAAGCTGAAATATTCAGCAAGGGTTTCACCCACTGCCACATTCTGTAATTTCCTGGAGTTATCACTGGACAGTGCTGCCACATGGCTTGGCTTTGCCAGATTCTGGTCATATGCCCTCTGTGAGCCAAATCAGATATGAGTTTAAATGTGTATCTTGCAGTTGTGTCTTAAAGTTGTTCATTATAATGGTGTGCAGGGACCCTGGCCCAGATTAGGACCTCAGTGTCTGAGGATTGGGCACCTTGCACCTACTCTAGAGTGAAACCGCAAATAAGACTAGACACACATTCACAGGGATGTCTGCTTTGTCTACCCTTTCTCATGCACGCATACGATGTGTGCAGCAACTCCTACACTTGCTACCTTCTAAAGCTTCTCCCTGCTCCTTGACTGAAAGGAAAGGTGCTCATAGAAGACAGTGGAGGAAGCCAAACATGGTGCACATGTACTGGGGCACCAGCAGCATATTCCCCCTGCACCCACCAGCCTAAAGATGGCTGCCAATGTCCTCATATCCAATACTTTATTTAGAATATCTATATTCCCATTTTAGAGTCTATCAGGCTTTTCAAGAGACTTATAGAAGATTCACAAAAGAAATTTACATTCAACTGTAAGACAGGAAGACAAAATTACATGTTGATGGAATGAGAAATACTCTGGCAGCAGTCTATGTCCTTGTCCTTTGCCTGAGGTTGAAACAGGTAGCAACTCCCCCGCAAAAATCATAGAAACATAGAAACAGAGTGAGTCAGAAGGGGCCTCCTGGGCCATTTAGTCTGACCTCTGGCACCAGCCAGTTCTGTTCATGACATGTCCACCATGTGGACATCCAGCCTATCCTTGAACACCCACACTGATGGGGCCTCAACGACCTCTCGTGGAAGCCCATTCCACACCCTCGGGGTCCTGACTGTCAGGAAGTGCTTCCTGGCATCTAAATGGAACCTTGGTTCCCTGAGCTTTGCTCCGTTGGAGTGTGTCCTGCCTTCCTCTGCAGGGGAGAACAGGTCTCTACTCATCTCCATGTGACACCCCCTCACATACCTGTATGTCGCCAAATCCTCTGAGGCAAAGGAGCAGTGCTAAGCCAATGGAACTCAACAGACTGGGGTGGCAGGGACACAGTCACAGTTAAAATGCCTTGGTCTTGAAGCTAGAAATCCTTTATTCAAAATACCTCTCAGCAGCAGATGTCATTTAAATGCAGGCCCTGACACACATGCAACCAGAATCAGGTCTTATCTTCTAGTGCATTGCATGCAGACACATTGTCCCCATAGGCTGGATTGGTATTGGGGAGAATGGGGTGGAAGAGAGGAAACAACACAGTACACAGCAATTCAAGCAAGGCAGGCCACAGCTCAGATTTGTACAGCTAGCAAAGCAAGACAGGCAGACAAAGCTGTTGTCTCCAAATTCCTGCATGTAGTCAGAAACAGTGTGGTCTAGAGATGAATAAATCTTGGAAAATGGAAATCAACAACACATTCATTCCTGTGAATGTGGCCCAAACCCTTAGGCTTGGCTCCAATATTGATGTGGCATCCATAGAAAGGATACCAGTGATGGTAAAGTGCTGCCTATCAAAGATACACTAAAACCTGGCTTAAAAAACCCCACACAAAACAAAGCAGAGCCCCTGTATGCAACAGGTCCCAGCATCTCCAGGTATGTCTGGAGGAAAGCCTAGAGCAGGGATGGGTAGGAAATTTGTGGCCATTTCAATAATTTGACCCACAACTCCTGTAAGCTGAAGTCAGCATAGCCACTGGTGTGGGGTCATGGGAGCTGTAGACCAAAACATCTGGAGAGCCCCAAGTTACCCTGGTGTGGTAACCTTCAGTTTCTTATAAGGCAGCTTCCTGTGTTCCAGGAAAAATTACAAATCACCAGCAAGTGGAACCCAGAATCTGTCACTGGCAGGGTTCACAAGTCACAACAAATGTGTTTCCATTGTTTGTGGCTTTTTGCCCGGTTATGCTTGAAAGACAATCAGGTTCAGCATCGTGTCCCTCCTGCCATCTGCCATTCTCTTCCTTCACAGTCTGCCAGGCAGGCACTACTAGGAGGAATGAGGATCCTCACTTTGACAAATGAGATCATGAGCTGAGTTTGACTCACTACCGCTGTCAAGCAGCCTCTGCTGTGCAAACAGGGCTTGTGCGCTGAAGTGCAGCACAGACGAAGTGAAGCTGTTCAGGCACCCTCCCCTTGTGCTCCAGAGGGAACCACTTCATCCATGTCCATGCAAAGGCGGGGGGGGGGGAATCAGCTGGGCCTGCAGAAAGAAGCTGGGCAGCACTGTACCACTCAACTCATTTCCTCTGTGTCCTTTCTGCATGTATCGGAGCACTGCTTCTCATGAGCTGCTTTTTGCAAGAATTCAGTGAGCAGCTTTGTGGAAAGCAGCAGTCTCACTCAGCTGATTCCCCCTCTGCCTCCACTGCACAGGCCAGAACAAAGCTCCATATGCTCACGAACAAGTCAGGGGAAGGAAGCAGCTGTGCACCAAAGAAGATTCCCTCAGCCATGTTCCTAAGCCGGTGTCTACAAAGGTTGTGGACAGCTCTTTGGCAAGAGAATGTGGGGAGCAGTGCCACCTCCCCATCATTGCCATGGCCCAGCTGCTTCTCACCTCTGTCACTGGCTCACAAGGGGCATTGCAAGGCGCTTTGCTCTTTCAAGAGAGAAGGGCAGCACAGAGGAATCCACTGTGACTTGCTGCCCCCTACCAGGAACCGCTGCCCAACTGCTCACATGCTGCAGCGCACAGCCCATCACACAGTGGATTCTCGCTGCTCCTGCTCACTTGGGAGCAGTGGCATGAGAATCCACTGCGCAGCACTGCTCTATTCCTAGTACTGATGCCTGCTCCTGTCCAAGGCAGAAGGAGCACCAGTACCCCTGACAGTTGCACCAAATGGTAGCTGTCAGTGGTGCACCCTGGTTAGCTGCTTCACAAAGCACCAATGAGCCACTCTTCCCACAGTGGCTCTATGGGCCTGGTCTCGGTACCACAGCAAGTTGCTTTCTGGTTCAGATGACAGAGGAATCAACTGTGCTAAAGAGAAACAACAGAACAGACTAAAACACAGTGAAACACCAGGATGGAGTTTGGACAATGCAACAGACCAACCACAGCAGGCCAACAAAAGTAAAAAACATTGTTGCTTGTCATGCCCCATGAACCTGCCAACTAGACCTATTGCAAGTATGTGCACAATTTGACCAGTAGAAAGAAAAAATTTAGAATGTATTATCGTACTTCATTGTCAGGGTTCTTTGAATTTCATTTGAATTTCATATCTCATTGGTTTGAGTCAATACTCAGGAATGCTGGGAGTTATCATCAAAAATCTCTGGAGGACACCAGGTTGGGAAAGGCTGCTCTACAAACTGAGAGAAGGATTAAAAAAACATCAACTATTCAACTGTTGGTTTTAACACTTGACACATTGACCTGAAACCCTTCCCCCCCATAACGACTAGTTCCAGGTTAATTCATAAGAACCAGAGTCATGTTCTGCTGAAGCAACAAATTTGAGGCTGCAGCAGGCTACATCCTTCCCCAATGAGCTTTGCTTTTGTCATGAGAAGAATCCATGACCAAAACACTTCCTGTAGTATTTGCTCAACTTTGTGAGAAAGTCAGAGCAGAAAAGAAACAGTTGAACTGTTCCAGGTACATAATTTCCATGACTAGCCCCATGTATATATGCACATTAAAGAATCCACCTATGGTAACTTTAGCCCTGAAGTTCTAACTTCCCCAAATCTGGCTGCTTAAATGAGGAACAGCTGAGACTCTTGGATTCCTGAAAGACTTCTGCCTAAGCTTGTTCATCTGCTCTTGTTGTTTATCCCCTTCCTAACAGCAGCACAGCATCAAAGCTCTTCTTGAAATAATCTTCATGTCACAGAATGAAGAATGAGGACTAAAAAGCAAGAGCCGGTGAATTCTTGATTTTCTTTTTTCTCATGGAATGAAGGTTTTTTTATTATTATAAATAAACATTTATTTTGAAACAAAACAAAAACAATTACAACAACACAGAATACACACACACATTTTTACAAATGTTCAGAGCTGTCCACTGGATGATAAGCAACAAGGAGTTCTGAATTTCCATGAGTACATATCTTTCAAAAGGGAGATGTGAAGAAGTCCACCTTTTGTTGTTAGCGATTACAGTTGAGCCATTACTAAAGAGGCCAGTCTCAGAAGCTAGCTATTCTTGAGGTTGTTCTGGCAAAGTTATCCTTGCAGAGAGTAAGGGAAGAACTCCAAAGACACTGAAAGCCACCCGAGACAGTCCTCATGCTTAGAAAGTAGTTGTTCTCTCTCTCAGTGGTAACAGTCTTCCAGATGGAAGCACAGGTGGAAAACAAGGGCATCCATCTCCTTTGCTAGAATTAGAACTGCACAGTAAAAAAAATGTTGGAACAAGGCTTTTT
Source organism: Varanus komodoensis (assembly GCF_004798865.1). Taxonomy (NCBI): domain Eukaryota; kingdom Metazoa; phylum Chordata; class Lepidosauria; order Squamata; family Varanidae; genus Varanus; species Varanus komodoensis. The sequence continues at coordinate 3,525,870 of NW_025336100.1, read as the reverse complement.
CTTGATGTAGCATGAATAGAGCACAGGACTTGGGCAATAGCTACAGGCACACATTATTTTTCAGAGGGCTGTTATTAGAAAGGAAGATGTGTTAAGACTGTGCATTTAAGCAGGGCCATACTAGAAGAAGGAAGGATTCTGACTGGACTACAGAAAAGAAGCCACTGAAATTTTACAACTGTTTTCGGTGACTCAGGTGGACAGTTCAAAACAACTTCCAAAGGTTCTGTTTCCTGAAAGACACAAAACAAAACCCTTTGAAGGAGTCTTAAGCTGTACACTGAGAAATAAAGAACACATTTTAAAATTTTGGTTTCAGTGACACAATTTAGACTTACTCACCTTTGTATCACACAGCAGACACATCAGTTCTGCTCCTTGCCTTTTATTTGTAGGGCAAGTGTCTTCAATTAAGGCAAGTGTCTTCAATTAAGTAATTTCAAAACTGTAACTAAGGTGAGTTAAAATTGCAGGATATGGAATCAGGAGAACTCACCCATGAATTTTACACTAAGTTCTAACAATGCTATTTGAAGGATAAAAACTATTCTGAGATGGTTTTCATCCGATGCCTCTAAGTCCCAGCTCTGGAATAGAATGCACTTATTCAACAGAGCACAACACATTCAAATGCAAAACCTATTTCATTTTCTTCTCTTTTGCAAATGAAGCATAGTATGGTTTTTCAGAAAATGTTGAAGGTTCTTTAAGTTTTAGTGTAGGCTGGGGCATAGATCTTCTTTCAACCCAAGGACTGTATTCCAGTAGTGGACAAAGAGAAACAGCAAAAATAACATCATATTATAGTTTGATATAGTGGTACTTTGGCTCAGGAACTTAATCCGTTCTAGGACTCTGGTCGTGACCCAAATTGGTCGTGAGTCAAGTTAAATTTCCCCATAAGGTTCAGTGTAAATAAGGTCAATCTGTTCTGTAACTTTTAAGCAGAAAAATGTGAAGCAAAGTGACAAAGAACAACAAAGATCGTGGCCATCTCCCCCCCCCCCCGCCCCGAGCACAAGCGTGGCCATCTCCCCGCCCCACCAGAATGACAGGCGTGAACGGGGTGCGCTGGGGGAGGGAGAGACAGGCGCAAACGTGGACACGCTCAGGGGGGACAGGGACAATCATGCAGGGGGAGGAGATGGCCAAGATCGCGGTTGCGCTCATGCAGGAAAGATGGGTGCAATCACGGGTGCACTCCTGTAGGAAAGATGGGCACGATCTCAGCCATCTCCCTCCCCCCGCCCCCAGCACGATTGCGGCCATCTCCCCACGGGGGGGGGGATGGGGAGGTCGCGGTCACCATCCAATGCGGAGTTCGTGACCTGAGTCAAAACTTTTAAGAAATTTTTGTGCGCGACCTGATTTGGTCATGAACTGAGGCGTTCATGAACCGAGGTACCACTGTACTCTTACCACCAGTGGGGGGTTTCAATCTTTTAAAATGGGGAAAAACTGTGGAACCACCAAACTGTCAGTGTTTGGAGGAAACGGGCAGGTCCAGAAGAAGTGCCCCGACCATCCTAGATGCCTGGATGGACAGACTGGGTTCTGCAAGTGGGATGGGTCAGGCCCCTGGGCTTGAGTCAGATTCAGCATGCCTGGAGCTAAATGCTTTTCTTTTTCCCACCACATTCTCAGGCTTTTAACACTTACAAATTGTGAGAGCTTTGAAGCAGTGAAGATGATTTATTCTGCTGGAGGTTCTTCTAAACCAGGGGTCAGCAACCCGTGGCTCCAGAGCTGCACGTGGCTCTTTCATCCCTCTGCTGTGGCTCCTCGTCACTCAAAATATGTGTCACAACAACAAAGTGTGACACCCGCTGGCACGCAGTTTATTGAGCTTTTCGACCCCCGGTAGGCCAATCATGGATAAATCCAAGAAAATAAAAGTTTCAGAAGGAAACAGAGTGTTTAATGGTACGTGGGCAGATTCATTTGCTTTCACTGCTGACGAGACTGGTTTACCAGTACGCTTAATATGCGGTGAGAAATTGACAAACAACAAAAAGTCGAATGTTGCAAGACATTTCCAGAATAAACACACAGCCTTTGCTGAAAAATATCCAGATGGAGATGAGAGAAAAAAAGCCATTTCAGAACTGATGCAGAGGGTTGATCTGAGCAAAAATCATAATTTAAGTTTGGCTTTTTATTTCATAAATACGAGGAGGACTCAAATTGAGTATTTTATTTGAAAGTAACCTTCAACCCAGCATCTCTTTTTTTTGGAGTTCAAAATGTTTTTGTTGCATGCAGAAATAAAAAATTGTTTTCTCTGTAGCAGTTCATTGATTTCATAAATGCAACACACTATAGTTTTTTCATACATAGCATAAAGGTAAAAAACGATATATGCAGTGTCATCTTCAGTTTAGAAGTCAAAAGGGTTTTGCAGCTCCCGGTGTTTTGTTTTCTGTGGGAAACGGGTCCAAATGATTCTTTGAGTGTTTAAGGTGGCTGACCCCTGTTCTAAATACTTCTTAATGGTTCTTAACCATTTTCCTGAATTTTCTACCAAAATGTTGCTCTGAGACAAAAAAGTGAATGGGAAAGAGTTTGCTTTATATGAAGCATCTGAGGAATTCTGAGGGAGGCAAATCATTTTATTAATATTTTCATGGAATACCACACATTCATACTCATTTATACATGGACACTGCACCATCATCTGTTAGCCATGTCAAGTGAAGCAAAAGTGCATATGTGAAACCGTGTGTTTTAGGGTATTTAGATATTGGCTTCAAAAACTAACCGGTAGGTATGGCAATACTGGATTTTAATTTACCAGCCCATTGCAACTGTTTTCAAGAGCAAATAATCAACTCAGTCAGGGTGACATGACTTCATAACAAATCTCAAACAAGACATTTCAATTGTAAAATTCTACAACTGCATCCAACCCATAGTCAGTTTATATATAATGTACAAACTGGGCCAAAGAAGATGCATAGCTGATGCATGATTTCTCAGTTTTTGCTTCTGCTTTAACATCTTAGGAATTTTGCTCACAATAAAACTGAATCATACTCTTTCAGCTAATGAATATTTAGGGGTGCATGATATATGTTAGGTCTTCTGAAAGAGGAAAAAAAGAGATACTGATGCAGATCAGTATCTTTGCTACACCTCTACATGACTCTAGTGCTATACACAACTCTGGCGCTCCCACAACTGGAGTGCTGTGTCCAGTTCTGGGCTCCACGTTATAAGAGAGACATAGCCAAGAATGGTAGCCAGGTTGGGAGGGTTGGCATATGAGAAGAGATTGAGGGAGCTGGGTCTTTTCAGCCTGGAGAAGAGGAGACTCTGAGGGGATCTTTTAGAAACTTATAGGTTTGCTTGTTTCCATTTTTATGCTGCCAATTGCTTTAAAAAGTCCCCAGGCAGCTTACAAAATTATATAGATACATTTTAAAATATAAAACAAAATATTTAAAAGCCTTAATTTTAAAAACAATCAAATATAATCATAATACTTTAAATAGATGGAAGGGAGTCAGGATCAATTAAAACAGATATTAAAAAGGAACATATTTGTCTGGCATCAAAATGAAAATAGTGACAGCATCAGGCAAATTTCTTTTGGGAGTTTATTCCAGAGGTGGGGGAGCAGCCACAGAGAAGGCTTTTTTCCTATTTGCCCCCCCCCACACACACACACACATATTTGGGGATGGCTCCTGTAGAAGAGTGTCCTGTTTTGATCTAAGGAGTCAGGCAGGCTCATATGGGTGAGGATGTCATGTGGAGGAGGGCCGTGACATGTTCTTCCCTGCAGTGGAGGGCAGGGTGAATTACAATGGGGCAAAGCTCAAGGAACCAGATGCCAGGCCCCCGATGTTCAAGATTCCTAGGATATGGAATGGGCTCCCAAGGGAGATGGTAGAGGCCCCATAAGTAAGAGTGTTCAAGGTAAGTTTGGACAATCATATGTTGGGGATTACATGAGCGGAGCTGTGGTAGGGGTCAGACTAGATGGCCCGGGAGGCCTAACTTGCTTTGTTTCTATGCTTCTTTGCTAGATCAGTCAGCTGGAAATGGCTGGGAGTGGAGGTGTTTCTTTTAAGTTCAAGTTGGGGCTAGATGTGCTTCTTTTAAGATGCAGAGATAAAGGGAGGAGTTTGATAATACTTGTGAAACAGATTATGGAAGTCAGCAAATGATTATGCTAGGTTTTTATGTTTGTCCAAATTTAATCTTGGCAGTGGTATCCTGGGGTGCTTCTAGATGGAGGATTCCTACCAATAATAGTGAGGAAGTATTTTGTAGAAATTCCTCTATTTTTCCTTATCAAATGTTCTACGTCAAGGAGAATAATGGAAGCAGGGGTAGGAAACATAAAAGGACATTAAAATAAAAGAACATAATTGCCCCCCCCACCAAAGTAGCAAAGCACTAGTATGATAAAAGGCTCCTCTGGAACCATAGAGGCTCTTTCTAAAAACTCTGTTGACTGGACTGTGACAACTGTTATGCTTGCAAAATAATCAATACTACTCATATGAATAAATGGATTCCCAAAGAATCTAAGCTCAAATGGCAAAAACATGAACGCACATTTAAATGGTTAGGGTTGCCTGGAATAAAGATTAAAGTGGCAGCCCAATCCCTTTCTTCTTGCCACTTCCAAGTGCAATGCAGGGAGGATAATCCCTATTAAAAACAGACTTGCCTGATATTGTTGTGAGCACATTTTATTCAAGACCTTTTTATTTCTGAATATATGATCCTGTAGTACCTGTAGTCTAAGATCCTCAGACATCATCTGATGTTTACTCATTTCACAAGTAAGTACATGTTGAAATCCCAATTAACGCATTACCAACAACAGATGTGACAAAAGGAGAAGCAACCAGCACACTTCTTGCATCTGTGTAAGCATGCAATGTACACAAATTGGCTCTCAAAATCATCTGGATTTCCTCATGGAATGACAACAACAACATTCCACAAAAGCTGAAAGGCAAATAAATCTGACTGGGTGAAAATTACTCCTGAATCAAACAGGGCCCAAATCAACTACATAGAGGACAAGGGTTAGAGATGAGGAACTTCCAGGAACTGTCAAAAGCTTGGGACATCTACTGGGAAGTTCTTCAGACTTGTATGAATAGGAACAGCACAAGTGCATGACTGCACCCTGTTCAGCTTTGACTCTTCTGAACTTCTGTGGTTTCCAAGAGAATTGCTTGCAAGGAATTCACTTTGGGTGGAAAACCTATTGGATTTCCTAATTTTCAGCTTCCTGGACTCCAGTCTGCTTTGCAGTGGTCCAGATTCTAAACAAGCAGACCCAGATGGAGTCCCACATGCAAGCAGCACCATGGTTGGCCGTGAGGAATGGCAGCCAGTGCACCTGCTTGCTGTGCCCCTTTGCTCTATGTATTACTGATGCCACATGTGGAGGTACATTGGCCAGCAGGAATGGTGAATGTGGAACTGAAGGTCTGTGAATGCTCACAGGCTTCTTCTGGGCTTCTTCCTTTATCTTTGTGACAGGATTTGAGGTACTTATAGAGGGATAGCATGCCCCCTCCCACCCCAGTCTTCTCTTCTCAAGGCTGAACATGCCCAGTTCTCTCAGTTTTTCCTCATAGGGCAGTGTTTCCAAATGCTGGATCATTTTTGTTGACCTCCGCTGGACTATTTCTAATTTTTCTGCATCTTTCTTCAACTGTGGTGCCCAGAACTGGACAGAGTATTCCAGGTTAAGTCTGACCAGTGAGGAGTATAGAAGAACTACTACTTCTCGTTATTTGGAAGTAATACTTCTGTTAATGCATCCCAAAATAGCATTTGCCCTTTTGGCAGCTGCATCTTATTGTTGGCTCATATTTAGCCTATTGTTCACAATTACTCCAAGATAATTTTTTTCTTTTTTTGTTCAGTTCTGTGGAGCCACGTATTCCCCATCTTGTATCGATGCATTTGGTTTCTTTTTTATAGGTGGAGGACTTGGCATTTGCCCTTACTGAATCTCATTCTGTTGCCTTCAGCCCAGGGCTCAAGTTTATCAAAACTGCCCTGGATCTTCATTCTGTCTTCAGGGGTGTTTGGCATTTCATACAGTTTTGTATCATTTGCAACTTCGATTATCTTTCTTTGTACTTCCTCCTAATAAAGTTGTTGAAGAGCACTGGTTCCAGGACTGAACCCTGTGGCACCCCACTAGTTACTTCCATCCAATCTGAGAAGGTGCCATCGATGAGCACAATTTTGGATCCACCTAATAGTTTTTCCATCTAGTCTACTTTTTGCTAATTTGCTTACCAGAATGTTGTTTGGTGCTATGTTGAAAGCTTTGTTAAAGTCTAGGTAGATTATGTCCACACTGTTCCCTTTAACCGTTTGGAAGGTTACCCTGTCAAAAAATGATATTAAATTACTCTGACAGGATTTATTTTTGATAAATCCATGCTGGCTTCTATGCATTTTCTTCAAGGTGCTCACAGATGGATTTTTAAATAATTTGCTGCAGAATTTTTCCAGGGAATGATGTCAGACTAACTGATCTATAGTTCCCAGGTTCACCTTTTCCCCTTTTTGAAGGTAAGGACAACATTAGCCCTTCTTCAGTCATCTGGCACTTCTGTTTTCCAAGATTATTAAAAATAATAGCCAGTGGTATTGACAGTTCCTTCACTAGCTCTTTCCTGACTCTGGGATGGAGTCCATTGGGCCCTAGAGATTTGAAAGTGTTCATTCCATCTAGGTTCCTTGACGATTTGTCTGTCAATCTTGGGCTGCCATCTTTCACTTTCAACTTGTGCTTCTTCTTGGTTGTAGATTTTCTTGGGGGAGAAGACAGGCAAAGTTGGAATTGAGTGCCTCTGCCTCTTCCTTGTCATCTGTCATCACTCTGCCATTCACTTTAAATTACAGGCCAGTTAGCCTAACATCCATTTTGTGAAAGATGATGGGAAAGCTCATAATGAGGAAAATTCTAGATGGGGATGGGGGGTTGGCAGCCATGCAAGATGGCTTTTGCAAAAATAGGTCCTGCCAGACAAATCTTGTGGAATTCTATGACAAGGTTTCAAGGTGGCTAGATGGAGGGGACGTGGTGGATGCCTTTTATCTGGCTTTCAGCAGGACCTTTGACAAGGCATCACATGATATTCTGGTTGAGAAAGCGATGAGCTTCAGGATAGACTGATGCACTCTCTGATGGAATAGGACATGCTGGATGGACTGCAAGCAGAGAGTGTCTGTCAGTGGGGGATCATTGTGAAGAGTGGAGCCCCCCAGGGCTCTGTTCTGGGATTGATTCTGTTCAATTTCTTTATCAGTGAACTGGAGGCGGGGATAACCAGTCTGCTGACCAAATTTGCAGATGATACCAAAGCGGGGGTGGTGGCCATAACTGGGGAGCAAGTAGTCCAGATCCAAAAGGATCTGGAAGCCTGAGGAAGTGGGCAGGGGACAACAGAAAGGTGTTCAATGTGGATTAAGTGCAAGGTTTTGCACTTGGGATTCAGGAATAGTTGCCATAGGTACAGGTTGTGTGAAAAGTGGCTAAAGAGCAGCACTTGTGAAAGGAATCAGCAGGCTAAACATGAGTTAGCAGTGTGACATGGCGATTAAGAAGGTGAACACCATCTTTGGATATATAGCCAGAAGCTTGGCTTCCAGATTGAGAGAGGTGCTAGTACTACTCTATAAGACTCCACTGCACCCACAACTGGAGCATTGTGTCCAATTCTGGCTCCACATTATAAGAGAGACATAACAAGGACAGTTCACCATAGGGTCACAAGGAGGATAGACAGACAGGGCAGGAAGACATATGAGAGGAGGAGGAAGAGGAGCTGGGTTGAGGGAGCTGGGTCTTTTCAGCCTGGAGAAGCCTGGAGAAGAGGAGATCTTATAGTGACATATAGGTATGTGAAGGGCTGTCACATGTTAAAGGGTCCTGTTCTCTCTAGAGCAGGAGGAAAGGATGTGGTCCAGTGGAGCAAAGCTCAAGGAACTGGGTTTCAGGTTGGATGCCAGGAAGTACTTTCTGACAGTTAGGACCCCTAGGATATGGAATGGGCTTCCATGGGAGGTGGTGGGGCCCCCATCAATGAGGGTGTTCAAGGAGAGATTGCATAACCACTTGTTCGGTATTACACGAGTGGAGCTGACTGGAGTCATGGGTCAGACTAGATGGCCTGGGAGATCTATTCTGACTCACTATGTTTCTATTTTTGCTGAGTTTGTAAATGAGAAGATTCCCTGGCCTAATCAGAGTCAAGGCTAAATGTTGCCTGGCATTGCTAAAACTGGTCAGACCTCAATATAATTCTTTTTAGGGCCTAACTGTACTGTTAAAAAAAATCATACTGGGATTTCTTCAAAGGAATTCTGGGAATTGGTATTTGAGTAATGTGCTAAAAATACCCTGCTAAAGATCCTATCCCCATCATGGATCACTGCCTTGTAGTGGCGAAGGGGCTTGTGTAGCTCAATAAAGCTATGAGCTATGCTGTGCAGGGCCACCCAAGATGGACAGGTCATAGCAGAGCACTCTGACAAAGGCTGATCCACTGGAGAAGGAAATGGCAACCCACTCTAGTATCTTTGCCATGAAAACCCCATGGACAGTACCAAAAGGCAAACAGATATGACGTCGGAAGATGAGCCCCTCAGGTTGGAAGGTGTCCAATATGCTACTGGGGAACAGCAGAGGGCTAGTACTAGTAGCGCCAGAAAGAATGAAGTGACTGGGTCAAAGCCAAAAGGACACTCAGTTGCAGATGTATCTGGTGGTGAAAGGACAGCCCGATGCTGTAAAGATCTATACTCCACAGGAACCTGGCATGTAAGATCCATGAATCAAGGCAAGCTGGACATGGTCAAACAAGAGATGACAGGACTGAGCAGCGACATCTTAGGAATCAGTGAACTAAAATGGACAGGAATGGGTGAATTTAATTCAGATGACCATCAGGTATACTACTGTGGGCAAGAATCCCTCAGAAGAAATGGAGTACCCTTCATAGTCAATAAAAGAGTAGGGAAAGCAGTCCTGGGATACAATCTCCAAAATGAGAGAATGATCTCAGTTGGAATCCAAGGAAAACCATTCAACATCACAGTAGTCCAAGTCTAGGCCCCAACCACTGGTGCTGAAGAGGCTGAAGTTGACCGGTTCTATGAAGGCCTACAACACCTTATCATGATGGGGGATTGGAATGCTAAAGTAGGAAGCCAAAAGGTAACTGGAATGACAGGCAAGTTTGGCCTTGGAGTACAAAATGAAGCAGGGCACAGGCTCGTAGAATTTTGTCAAGAGAATACGATGGTCATATAGCAAACACTCTTTTCCAACAACCCAAGAGACGACTCTACACATGGATATCACCAGACGGTCAACACAGGAATCAGATTGACTATGTGCTCTGCAGCCAAAGATCGAGAAGCTCTATACAGTCAGTAAAAACTAGACCAGCAGCTGACTGTGGCTGAGATCATGAGCTTCTTGTTGCAAAATTCAGGCTTAAAGTGAAGAGAGTAGGGAAAAGCACTAGGCCACTCAGGTATGACCTAAATCATATCCCTGATGAATATACAGTAGAGGTGACAAATAGATTTAAGGAATTAGATCTGATAGACAGAGTGCCTGAAGAATTTTGGATGGAGGTTTGCAACATTGTACAAGAGGTAGCAACTAAAACCATCCCAAAGAAAAAGAAATGCAAGAAAGCAAAATGGCTGTCTGAGGAAGCTTTACAAATAGCTGAGGAAAGAAGGGAAGCAGAAGGCAAGGGAGAAAGAGAAGATACACCCAATTGAATGTAGAATTGCAGAGAACAGCTAGAAGGGATAAGAATGCCTTCTTAAATGAACAGTGCAAGGAAATAGAAGAAGACAGTAGAATAAGGAGGACCAGAGATTTCTTCAAGAAAATTGGAGATATGAAGGGAATGTTTCATGCTAAGATGGACATGATAAAGGACCAAAATGGCAGGCACCTAACAGAGGCAGAAGAGATTAAGAAGAGGTGGCAAGATTACACAGAAGGACTATACAAGAAAGAGCTTAACATCCCTGATAACCACGATGGGGTGGTCACTGACCTCGAGCCAGACATCCTGAAATTGAAATTGAATGGGCCTTAGGCAGTCTGAGAAACAACAAAGCTAGTGGAGGAGACAGTATTCCAGCTGAGCTATTCAAAATCTTAAAAGACGATGCAGTAAAGTGCTACACTCAATATGCCAGCAAATTTGGAAAACTCAACAGTGGCCACAGGATTGGAAAAGGTCAGTTTACATTCCAATTCCAAAGAAGGGCAATGCCAAAGTATGTTCAAACTACCGCACCATTGCTCTCATTTCACATGCTAGCAAAGTTACGGTCAAAATCCTACAAGCTAGTTCCAGCAGTATGTGGACCAAGAACTAGCAGAAGTAGAGGCAGGATTTAAGGGGCAGCGGAACTAGAGATCAAATTGCCAAAATACACTGGATCATGGAAAAAGCTAGGGGGTTCCAGAAAAAGATCTACTTCTGCTTCATTGACTATGCTAAAGCCATTGAATGTGTGGACCACAACAAATTGTGGCAAGTTCTTAAAGAGATGGGAGTACCAGACCATCTAATTTTTCTCTTGAGAAACCTATATGCGGGTCAAGAAGCAACACTGAGAACTGGACATGGAACCACTGATTGGTTCAAAGGAGTTTGGCAAGACTGTATACTGTCACCCCACCTATTTAACGTATATGCAGAGCACAGCATGAGAATGGAGGGGCTAGATGAATCACAAGTTGGAATTAAGATTGTCAGGAGAAATATCAACAACCTCAGATACGCAGATGATACTACTGTAATGGCAGAAAGTGAAGAGGAACTAAAGAGCCTCTTGATGCGAGTGAATGAAGAGAGTGCAAAAGTTGGCTTGAAACTCAACATTAAGAAAACTAAGATCATGGCATCCGGTCCTCTCACTTCCTGGCAAATAGAGGGGGAAGAAATGGAGGTAGTGACAGATTTTATTTTCCTGGGCTCCAAGATCACCACAGACAGGGACTGCAGCCAAGAAATTAAAAGATATTTGCTCCTGGGGAGGAAAGCTATGGCAAACCTAGACAGCATACCAAAAAGCAAAGACAGCACCCTGCCAACAAAAGTGAATATAGTCAAGGCTATGGTTTTCCCCGCTGCAATGTATGGCTGTAAGAGTTGGACCAGAAGGAAGGCTGAGCGCCAAAAGATTTAGGCCTTTGAATTGTGGCGCTGGAGGAGACTCCTGTGAGTCCCTTGTACCTCAAGGTGATCAAACCAGTCAGTCCTAGAGGCGATCAACCCTGACTGCTCTTTAGAAGGCCAGATACTGAAGATGAAACTCAAATACTCTGGCCACCTAATGAGAAGGAAGGACTCACTGGAGAAGACCCTTATGCTGGGAACAATAGATGGCAAAAGAAGAAAGGGACAGCAGAGAATGAGGTGGCTAGATGGAGTCACTGAAGCAGTCAGCATGAGCTTAAATAGACTCCAGGGGATGGTGGAGGACAGGAAGGCCTGGAGGAATGTTGTCCATGGGGTCGCGATGGGTCGGACACGACTTTGCAACTAGCAACAACAAAAAAAGATGCTATGGTCTTTACACAGAGAAGAACAGCAGTTCATGTTCTCTTGGGAGAGAGGATGTCTTATGTTTTTTGTGTGTGTGTCTGCAGTGTGAATAAGGGTCTAGTCTCTGTGGGCTTGAATTGCATATTTTTTTTTTCACAGAATGAATGTTGTCACATTTTCAGCATGTGACATTGATCCCCTGGGAAATTCCACTACTTTGAAATCCTTACATCCATATTCTAAACATATTACATGGAACCTGGGAACACTTGGACTACATTCTATATAAAACACTTAAGATGTGGGATTAAAACTTCATTGAAACCAGAGAAGATGCTGCATTACAAGTTTAGTTCCTTCTTGAGAGAGTACATTCCAGGTGGAATTAAGCACTGGCCAGGATAGATTTGCTTTAAAAATTCCAAATCTCAATAGATATTGGATTTATTTATGATGCATTTGTGTTAGTTTGCACACACTAGATAGTTGAGATTTTGAAAACATTTCTGTGGTATTCTGAAAATAATCAATTCTTGTGTCTATCAATTCTCAAAATTGTAACAAATCCTGAAATAATTTCTTATATATCTGTTACTTAAGAGAAATGAAAAAGGCATTTGCTATACTAGTTTCAGAATTCGCGGTATATTCCATAAGATTGGATTCATCTAAGAAAGAAGTACATGCAAGAATACAGGAGAAACCTGACCAAAATGACACAATTGCCTTCTTTGAATGACAGACTTTTTCCAAATATTACGTGGAGTAGCCCACCCATGACACAAAAAACACAGTACCAAGATACTACAAAATAACAAATATGGTGTATAAATTAAAAATGCATCTTTTGCTTTTTTTTCTTTTTAATCATTATGGTCACACTATAGAATGGAAGTAGTGAACTTTGTTCTTAACTGAAATTCTGTCATAATCTTGACAGCATAAGAAGGTGGAAGTCCCAGCAATGCCATAGGGCAATTTTGATCATAGGCAGCACTGACCATTAATTAGATCTTCAGGCTGAGTAGAATTTGAGATTCCCCAATAAAATGCAATACAATACAAACAGAAATAATGTGCAGAATATATTGTTTTCCTTGAAAACTGCTTGATTTTTTATTAGATTTTGTATACATCTGCTAGTGTTCATTTATATGTTTACACCAGTGTCATGCAAGCATCTTATTTGCTGCACTAGAATTAAAAATGCTGAATTCAGGCTGAAATATTAATTACAGAATATTGGAATCTGCTTGTGAGTTGTAAATAGAAGATCACCATGATTATTTGGAATCAGAGACTGATTCCACTGCACTGAGTTTTGGTGGAGAAAGGAACAAATTCACTCTGTATGCTTCACTGACTAGCTTCCATGATTGACTCTATCATGATTCCCTCTTCTTTAGCTGATCCAGTTGTAGGGAAAGTGATGTAGATTAGCAGAGTCAGAAAGCCAGGATATATTCTCTACATTTGACAGTTTAAAAGATTGTTCGTTTTGCATTTTCCCTCTGCAGTTGCATAAAAGTGTTCAGAAGGGAGGAAATTAAACAGACAAAGCATGCATACCTAACTGCAATTCAACCTGTTGGGGTGCCTGGTACAACCAGGATATTACTTGATTTCACCAAGCTTTGAGGGGAGAGAATTTTTTTTAAAGAAGTAGGTATGCAGATGAACACTAAAGTGCATAATAACATTTTTAAAAAGCCAACTAAACGTTGAAACGGACAAGGATTTTCTGAAGCTTAAGCAGTGCTGCTGAGAAGCATGATGAAATAAATAGTTGAGCCTGGCAAATTATGCAATACTTGTTCTAGACTGGCTACAGAAAAGTGAAGTGGTGAAGATGTTTGTTGGTTTCAAAATGCTTTACCTAAAAATAAATAGTGTGCAGTCTTATGCCACAGCTCACTAACATGCTGGCAAGGGTGTTCGTATAAAAAAATGGTTTCCGCTCATGGGCCTGCGTTTCTGCTTTGGCTTTCTGAAAACCTCCTAATCCTCTTGTATCTTAGACTATTAGACTAAGAGACCAATATTAGACATCAGGTGTAAGGGAATGTCTTAGCATCCTGGCTGTGTTAAATACTGCTGCATTTGACAATCTCAGATGCAGGGAGTGTATTTCTGTTTTCATTTTCTTCTTACCTGTCATGGGATCTCTTCTCTGCAAACTTTCTCCATGAGATCATTTCTCTGCTTCTGCAGAGAAGAATCTTCTGATCCCATGAGGGGAAGTTTAAAAAGAGAGGGTGCTGTGAAAGCACATTAAGGCTTCCAAGGCAGGAAGGGCTAAACAAATATACATCTAAAGTGCTTGTGAAGTCAAGACTGGAGCATGCAACAAAGGAGTATCTTCTTCAAAACTCTCACATTTACACCATGGTAGAATCAGGGTAAAAGTGCCTTTGAAAAGGACCAACCACCTGGGATGCTGTTAAAGGTAAAGGTTTCCACTTGACATTAAGTCCAGTCATGTCTGACTCTAGGGGGCGGTGCTCATCTCCGTTTCCTAGCTGTTAGCCATGTTCAAATTCAAGCGCTAATTTTAGCCATGTTCAAATTTAAGTGACAATACAGCCATTTATATAGGAATGGCTGTATTGTCAACAATGGTGGCAACCACAAATTCAATTCTCTTGCTGGTCAGAGTATATAGATGGTGAGGTGTCCCTAGAATCAGATGATATCCAAAATTTTAAATGCATCCATTGGTCCTCTACTTTTACTCAATATCTGGCTTCTAGTAGGCTTCTCCCTTATTTCATTGAAAATGAAATTCATTGAAAATGAAATAATTTTGAAAATGATCGGGAAAGCTACTCACTCTAATGACACCTGAGCCACAGTGTCCATGGAACTGTATCCATTTTCCATGAAAATCTCTGTGTACCGTCCCATTTTGATGGCTTCCAGCCATTCAGCTACAGATCTGTAGACACCATTTCCCAATGGATTGTGTTCACCTAATAAATTTGAAACTCTAAAAAAGAAATCAAGACAAACATTAAAAAAAAAACTTTAGGCATATTTTTTTCTGCTTCAAGTAAGATCTGTAGGTAATTAGTCTCCATGACTTGTCTGGAAGTCCCTCATGACAAAGTTCTTCACTGGTCAATATCATGGAGTTCTTTATGTAGCATTCATCCCAATACTTTTAACCTAGAGATTATTATTATTTGCTTGAAAGCAGTGATTTCAAGGAATTCCCTCCACACCCTTAATCTTACCTTGTTGTGGTTGCTTCACAGCCTCACTGCTGCTGTTATTTTGCAGCCATTTTTCTCTGCTTTACTCATGTGCAACTGATTTCATCCAATCTAGATGTAAACTTATAATACTGCTATGCAGCTGCTCAGACTTGGTTACTTATTAACATCACCAAGGACAAATGGATTAACATGTTATGCAAACCAGGTCACTCTGAGGCTTGCTATGGCCTGTTCCCCCTTTAGACCTCCCACCATCAAAGTATAAGCTTCATTTTTAAAACATACCAAGGGAATGGATATACGTGCACACATGCACACACACATACTGGATAGTGTAGTAGTGATACATATAGACTTTCTATTTTTTGTGATCTCAGAAAAAAATTAAAAGGGTAAAAGCCATAGTGAACCAAAAGGGCTCACGTGGTGAATACAAGTGGGAGAAGGCTGTGCCCACTGCCCCCAGGTGCTGCCTGGGCTCTTTTGGCGTGGCCAGCACAGGCAGCTCCCTGGGAGCTACTTGGCAACAACCTTTGCCATTCTTTCAATAGCTGATTCCCCAAGTCCTTAATGGGGCCAGTCACATGATTTTTGGTGACATGGCAACTCATCATGGATATAATGGCCCAATACAGCAGCCCAAAGGTTTCTGGCTTGTTGCCCAGATACAAGCTGCCTTGTCCAGATTTGCATGAAACAATATGTTATGGGTAACAACCCACAACAGAGTATCATGCCATGCAAACTCAGTCACAGAAAGAGCAAGTACTGGAGATTGCCTTTTAGGTAATGGCCTTACTCTTTCTGGAGATCTGATGCAAGGCAATGGAGTTGTTTTTTCCTGTAATGTTAAGCTATGACTCCACCAGTGTATAGTGGAGGCACTAGGAAATGGTGTCTACCCCTCCACCTCTATATTTCCAAATACAATGAAATACAAAACACCGTAATCTTCCAGTGACCTCTTTCTAAGGAAAGCAAACCCAGGTAAGCACTGCAAACCTGGAACATCCCTTTATTTTCAGGGGTGGGCTAAACATAATACTAGTATTTTTTGCATTCACAGTTTCAGGTCACAGCTGGCTTAATAAGTATATAGTGTTCAGGCTTGCTGAGTGTACAGCACTGTCTTCCCCAGACCCAAAGTCCCTGAGAAGACTTGGTGGACTCCACAGTCATATTAAAATGTCTATTTACCTAAACAGGGCAAAAGACAGAGATCACAGAGGTGCACCTGGTGCCTACCCGCTACTCTTTTCTGTGCCAGCTGAAAACTTTTTAATTATTTTTAGAATAATGATAATGAAAATAATAATAATTTAAAACTTTTGCATGCCATCCCCCATGCAAGGCATCTTGGGACGGCTCACAATCAATACATTAAAACAAAACATTTATTTGTCCAGAAATTTAATAGTTAACTTTTTAATCTTAGTTTTTATACTGTATTTTTGTATGACTGATTTTGTATGACTGATTGCTATATCTTGATTGCAACTGCTGTGGTCTTATTGGTTTTATTGTTTCAGTGTGTTGGAGTTACCCTAATAAAAGTTATAAGTTTAATACTTTAGAATATAGAAAACTTCCTGTTTCCCTTTCTCCTCCTGCCACCCATTCTGCAGGATTTTTCCATCCATGTTCCTTCTATAGGAAAAGGAGCCCGGCATCTGATATGCAATGATTGGTGAATCACTCTCAATTGCAGACTCAGTCAGCAGGGAGATGAAACAATGCAACTATAGGTATCCCTTGCTTAACATGGTTTTGATTAATGTGAGTTTTGATTTACATGGTAAAATTAATTGCAACAGTCCCTTGCTATACGCAGCAGAGTTTTGATTAATGTGCCTTTTTAAATTTGCCACGCACAGTTGTGGGCATGATGATGCCATTCCTTCCACCCAACCGTGATCTCAGGGCTTCTGTGAGGCTGACATTGGTGGGGTTTGTATTACAAACTCCAATTATTCGTTGTGTTAGAACCCATTGACCATGTTGAAGTATCAGAGCATTGGGCCATCAAGTGAAAAAAGGAAAAGGAAAGTTTGATCCAAACATGATATAATTAAAAGATTTAAAAGTGGTGAAAGTAAAAGTAAGATTGCAAGCGAATTTGGCTTTAATTAGTGGATATAATGGCCCAATACAATGGACAATGGACAATTTTAACCAAAGCTCATAAGTATTGTGAGCAAGATAAAGTTGTGTCCATGTCTGCAAGTATGCAATGCACACGTAACCAAAGTGCATTAATGATTGAAATGGAAGATTTGTTAATTATTGTAAGGAAGATTGTAAGGCTGGAAGATTGTAATCCAAAGAGAATTCCAATTAGTACACATAACATCAAGGCCAAAGCTTTAAGTCTCTTTTCAAAACTCAAAGAGAATAAATATAAAGAAGAAAACATAAAAAATAAAAATATAAAGAATTTCAACATTTGTAGCTAGAAAAGACAGGCTTGAAAATTTCAACTCTAAGGCTGGCCTAAAGAATGTGGAAATAACAGATGCTGCTGCAAGTGCCAATGAAGCTGTTTGGAAAAAAATCTTTTACCAGAATGTGCTAATGACTTAGGTACTTTCCAAAATCCTGTTAATGACATAGTTGAAGAAATCATTGCCATTGGTAAAGACCTTGGTTTTGATGATGTTAATGCAGAAAATGTTGAAGAATTATTGGATTAAAATTCAAAAGATTTGAGTGACAATGATCTAGAAATTGAACAATGTGAATATGAAGAAACCGAACAAGTGCAATGTGAAGATGAGGTTCCAAAGGAGGTGTTAACCAAAGAACTAGATTAAATCTTACATTTAGAATTGCTCAAGCAGCAAATAATGGATATGGATCCAGATGTTCATTAAAGCACTCTTGTTTGCTGAGGTCTAGGGAGTCATAATGCTTGTTATTGCAGAATTTATGCTTATAAAAAGAAAACTAATCACCATATGAGTCTTGATTACTTTTTCAACAAAAAGTGTAATAATTAATGTAAGTACATTTCAGAAAACATTTACTTTGCAATCATATTTTGTCTTTCTTAAAGCAGTACCACATGATGAATTGTTAATACAGTAATTGATTATGGATGAATTATAATTTGTAGCATTGATTATTAGATTTGATTAATGTGGTTTTGATATATGAAGCAATACTGTGTGATCAATTACCAGCATTAATCGAAGGATACCTGTAGTTTGCATATTCAAATACTGGGCCACCTTGGCATTGTCTTCCTGAATTTCCTACCTCAGACTGTAAAAAACAAACATCAAAACCTGTTAGAATTCTGTGACTCCTGATTGTTTTATTTGTTATCTATTACTCAAGCCTTCAGTGTGTCACAATGTTTTTCTTGATGTCTATAATGATTTCTCAATGTTCCTGTATTATGATTTTGTGCTTTCCCATTGTTCTCACCTTCTTACCCATTCAGAATCTCATTCTCCACCCTGCCCTGTGTACATGACCCTCAACTTATAAAAACTTTGTTTATGCTCTGGAGCCCTTGTAGTTGGTTCTGTATGCTGATGACTAATCTGCTAGTGTTTTCTTTTTATTTATTTAGTGGATGGCATATATTGCCAGGGAGTCTACAATGTATTACACAGAATAGATGATCTGGCGCCTGCAGTTGCTAGCCTTTTCTCATGCTAGCACACCACAGGGGGTGGACTGGCTCAACACTGGTTGGCCAGTGGCACTCAGCTAATCGGGGTCTTTTCTCTGCTGCTGCACCATCAAACGCATCTGGGCAGATCCAGTGCTGAAGCTTGCTTTTCATCGCAAATGCAGCCAGCAGGTTTCCCACCAGAAAGTGGTGGTCTCTATTTATCGACTCGCAGATGATATGCTTTTGAACTGCTATGTGGGCAGGAGCTAGGGGTGAACGATTGGTACTCACTCCGTCCCACAAGGCTGGGCTTGAACCGCTGACCATTTCTGATTGACGGCACCAGCCTTATTAAGCCACTACACCACTGCGTTCCCAGTGTTTTCTCTGTCAGAGGGGTACCTGGCTGTTTCCCAGTAAACTGCTGAGATCAAGTGTAGTGTTTCCTTGTGAATCTGAACATTCATTCTCTCTGGACCTCAGATCAAGCTTTTCTGACAAGTGTTTTATTGTTCTATTGCTTTATCTGTTATTCTCTTTGTTTATATGTTTTTAATTTTTGTTAACTACCAGAGAGCCTTGGGTATAAAAAGTGGTATAAAAAGGAAATCAATCAATCGTATGAAAGGAAATGGGCTTTTTTGATACATGCCATTGGCAAATCTAAACTGAGTAACACACTCTGCCCTCAAAGAGTTCTGCACACTTGCTGTCCAATGAAACCTGTAAGATGATTTGCCTTGAAAAAAACTCAGGTGTTAGAGTATGTTTCAGGAAAGCTATACCAATTATGCTGTTCTATAATCTGGCTTTGATATTGGTGCCAGAATCATTAGAATTAATCTGGAAAGGAGTACTGAGCTCTTAGCTCTGTCCTCCTATATCTGGCCCCACAGAGAGAAGGGGGTTAAATAGCAGAGTCTAGGTATCCAAACAATTTCCAGGATATTGCTCCCTGTCCAGGCTGGCCCTTAAATGACAGCTCCCATTTCATATTCTGTGCCCATTTTCTTCATCATGGCAGTTGTTGATGTTGTTAGTTGCTAAGTCATGTCCAACCCATCGTGACCCCATGGACAACATTCCTCCAGGCCTTCTTGTCCTCCACCATCCCCCGGAGTCCACTTAAGCTCACACCAACTGCCTCAGTGACTCCATCTAGCCACTTCATCCTCTGCTGTCCCCTTTCTCTTTTTCCATCTATTGTTCCCAGCATTAGGCTCTTCTCCAGTGAGTCCTTCCTTCTCATTAGGTGGCCAAAGTATTTGAGTTTCATCTTCAGGATCTGGCCTTCTGAAGAGCAGTCTGGGTTAATCTGTTCTAAGACTGACTGGCTTGATCTCCTTGAGGTCTAAGGGACTCGCAGGAGTCTCCTCCAGCACCACAATTCAAAGGCCTCAGTTCTTTGGTGCTCAGCCTTCCTTACGGTCCAGCTTTCACAGTCATACATTGCAACTGGGAAAACCATAGCCTTTATACGCATCTTTGTTAGCAGGGTGATGTCTCTGCTTTTTATTATGCTGTCTAGATTTTGCCATAGCTTTCCTTTCAAGGAGCAAGCATCTTTAAATTTCTTGGCTGCAGTCTTGGAGCCCAGGAAAATAAAATCTGTCACTACCTCCATCTCTTCCCCATCTATTTGCCAGGAAGTGATAGGACCGGATGCCACGATCTTAGTTTTCTTAATGTTGAGGTTCAAGCCAATTTTTGCGCTCTTCTCCTTCACCCGCATCAAGAGGCTCTTTCATTCCTCTTTACTTTCTGCCATTAGAGTGGTATCATCTGCATATCTGAGGTTGTTGATATTTCTCCTGGCAATCTTAATTCCAACTTGTGCTTCATCTAGCTCCGTCTTTCTCAGGAGGTGCCCTGCATATAAGTTAAATAGGCAGGGAGACAGTATACAGCCTTGCCAAACTCCTTTCTCAATTTTGAACCAATCAGTGGTTCTATGTCCAGTTCTCACTATTACCTCTTGACCCACATATAGGTTTCTCAATGGACAAATGAGATGGTCTGGAACTCCCATCTCTTTAAGAACTTCCTGCAGTTTGTTGTGATTCACACAATAAACACAGAAACATAGAAACAGAGCGAGACAGAAGGGGCCTTCTAGGGCCATCTAGTCTGACCCCCGGCTCCAGCCGGCTCCGCTCACGACATGCTCACCATGTGCATGTCTAGCCTATCTTTGAACACCCTTACCAATGGGGCCTCAACGACCTCCCGTGGAAGCCTATTCTACACCCTCGGGGTCCTAACTGTCAGAAAGTGCTTCCTCGCATCTAAATGGAACTTTGGTTCCCTGAGCTTTGCTCCATTGGAGTGCGTCCTGCCTTCCTCTGCAGGGGAGAACAGGTCTCTACCCATCTCCATGTGGCATCCCCTCACATACCTGTATGTCGCCAACACATCCCCTCTGAGTCTCCTCCAGGCTGAAAAGACCCAGTTCCCCCAGTCTCGTCTCATACGGCATCTCCTGCAAACCAGCCACCAACCTTGTGGCCCTACGCTGCACTGACTCCAACCTGGCTATATCCTTACTGTAATGAGGGGCCCAAAACAGAGCACAATACTCCAGTTGCGGGTGCACCAGAGTCATATAGAGTGGTAGTAATACCTCTCTCGATCTAGAAGCCACACTTCTGGCTATGCAACCAAGGGTGGTGTTCACCCTCTTGACCAGTGCATTACACTGATGACTCATAGCCTGCAGTCAACCAGCACCCCGAGGTCCCTTTCACAGGTGCTGCTCTCCAGCCACTTGTCCCCTAACCAGTACTTATGACACCTATTCCTATGCCCCAAGTGCAAGACCTTGCACTTATCCACATTGAACGCCATCCTGTTGTCTCCTGCCCACTTCCATAGTCTGTCCAGGTCCTTTTGGATCCGGAGTACCTGCTCCTCAGTTGTGGCCACTGCTCCAGTTTTAGTATCGTCTGAAAATTTGATCAGCAGACTGTTCACCCCTTCTTCCATGTAATTTATGAAAGGATTAAACAGGATCAACCCCAGGCCAGAACTCTGGTGGACTGTGCTCATCACTGGGCACCATCCTGATGATTCCCCACTAATGGTTACCCTCTGCTTTCAGTCAGTTAACCATGCCCTAATCCATTGGACAGTGCTTTGCTGTATCCCAAAACTCCTCAGTTTCTCAACCAGGATATCATGGGGCACTTTGTTAAAGGCCTTGCTGAAATCCAGGTAAACCACATCCACTGCATCCCCTCCATCTAGCCATCTTGTAACCTTTTCATAGAATTCCACAAGGTTTGTCTGGCAGGACATGTTTTTGCGGAAGCTGTGTTGTGTGGCTGCCAGTCTCCCTTCCCCATCTAGCATCACTAGATCTCTCTCTATTAGGAGCCTTTCCATTGTTTTTCCTATAATGGACGTAAAGCTAACTGGTCTGTAATTCCCCATGTCCCATCTACTACCCTTTTTGAAAATTGGGACCACTGGTGCCACCCTCCAGTCCTCTGGAACTTCACCCGTTCTCCACGAGGCCTCAAAAATGGAAGCCAGTGGGCATGAGAGAACCCCTGCCAAGTACTTTTGGGTGAAACCTGTCAGGGCCTGGCGCCTTTGCAATGCCCAGTGCCCTGAGGAGCCCCTCGACTTCTGGGGGGTGACTCTAATCTGTGCCCCTAAGTCCCTGGCCTCATCTAATCTCCTATGCGGATGTCCCCCGTCCTGCTTTGGGGAGAACACAGAGGCAAAATAGACATTTAGCATCTGTGCCTGTTCCCTCATATCAGTCACAGGATTGCCTTCCTCCTTCCTTAGTGGTCCCACCACTTGTCTCCCCTTCCTCTTCCTATTTACATGCTGAAAGAAGCCCTTGTTGTTGCTCTTGATATTTTTGGCAAGTCCCAGCTCATAATCAGCCTTAGCCTTGAGAAGAATCCTTCTGCAATGGGCCTCCTCCTCCCGGTATACCCTTTTGTCTATTTGCCCCAGTACCCATTTCCTAAAAAGGTAGGAAAATGCTTTAGCATAATCAATGAAGCAGAAGTAGATGTTTGTCTGGAACTTCCTAGCTTTCTCCATGATCCAGCATAGGTTGGCAATTTGATCTCTAATTCCTCTGCCTCTTTGAATCCTTGCCTGTACTTCTGGTAGTTCTCGGTCCACATACTGCTGGAGCCTAGCTTGTAGGATTTTGAGCATAACTTTGCTAGCATGTGAAATGAGTGCAATGGTGTGGCAGTTTGAACATTCTTTGGCATTGCCCTTCTTTGGGATCGGAATGTAAACTGATCTTTTCCAATCCTGCAGCCACTGTTGAGTTTTCCAAATTTGATGGCATATTGAATGTAGCACTTTTATTGCATCGTCTTTTAAGATTTGAATAGCTCAGCTGGAATACTGTCACCTCCACTAGCTTTGTTGTTGCTCAGACTTCCTAAGACCCATTTGACTTCACACTCCAGGATGTCTGGCTCAAGGTCAGTGACCACCCCATCGTGGTTATCAGGGATGTTAAGCTCTTTCTTGTATAGTTCTGTGTAATCTTGCCACCTCGTCTTCATCTCTTCTGCCTCTGTTAGGTCCCTGCCATTTGGTCCTTTATCATGCCCATCTTTGCACAAAACGTTCCCTTCATATCTCCAATTTTCTTGAAGAGACCTCTGATCTCCCTATTCTATTGTTTCCCTCTATTTCTTAACACTGTTCACTGAAGAAGGCATTCTTATCTCTTCTAACTATTCTCTGGAATTCTACATTCAATTGGGTGTAACTTTCTCTTTTTCCCTTGCCTTCTGCTTCCCTTTTTTCCTCAGCTATTTGTAAAGCTTCCTCAGACAGCCATTTTGCTTTCTTGCATTTCTTTTTCTTAGGGATGGTTTTAGTTGCTGCCTCTTGTACAATGTTGCAAACCTCCGTCCATAGTTCTTCAGGCACTCTGTCTAACAGATCTAATTCCATAAATCTATTTGTCACCTCTACTGTATATTCATCAGGGATATGATTTAGGTCAAACCTCAGTGGCCTAGTACTTTTCCGTACTTTCTACCATTTAAGCCTAAATTTTGCAACAAGAAGCTCATGATCTGAGCCACAGTCTGCTCCTGGTGTTGTTTTTACTGACTGTACAGACCTTCTCCATCTTTGGCTGCAGAGCACATAGTCAATCTGAACGCCTGGTGATGTCCATGTGTAGCGTCGTCTCTTTGGTTGTTGGAAAAGACCATCGTATTCTCTTGACAAAATTCTACCAGCCTGTGCCCTGCTTCATTTTGTATTCCAAAGCCAAACTAAGGATTGAAGAACAAGCCAATGTCCTCTCAGCATTTTTTTGCAAAACCACACCAAAGGACTTAGTTCATATTTTGGGTCAAACCATGATTTGAGCTTTCAAATCTATAAATTTTTAACCTCACTGAAATCTAAAAAAGATTTCTTCTATGGAAATACAAACAGATAACTTCTTCCTGACAAACACAATTTATTTTTAAAAAACAGTTGTAATTATAACCTAACTGGTGTTGATCACTTATTTATATCCAAGTCAGTTTGGAGAAGTTATTTGTGCAATCATTAAAAACCTGTAATATTTCATTCTATTAGGCAAGCCTAGCAAGAAGGATGACTTAGCATGAATTGAGGGTTGGGTTTCTACCTGCTTGATGCATTCACCAGTCTCTTCAGAATGCTGGGATTCCGGATGAGCTTGTCCAAAATGCAGACAATTTCATCAAACTTGGGCCTGCTGTTCCGGTCCTTCTGCCAGCAATCCAGCATAAGCTGATATAAAGCAGCTGAGCAGTCCATGGGATTTGGCAAACGGTAGCCTTCTTCAACAGCTTTAATCACCTAAGGGAGGACAAAGCAGATTCCTGAATATCCTTCCTCCATGCAAACTGTTTACACCAGCATGCTTAAACAGCTCACAAGGCCTCTAAAAGAACAATCCATGGATTTATCTGAAAGAATCATATCAAATGGCAATTGTGCTGTCTATCCAAACAATGGTCTAAAACTTCATATACTCAGAAAATCATTGTAGGGTTTTCAGCCATTAACAATTCTTCAAAAATTGTGTACATGGCATTTTGAGCAGGGTGGGATATACATGTGACTTCTAATATAACCACTGTATTTAATACTTTGTATTCCTGACCTTGATTATGGCAATCAGCCATCATTTGCTTTGGCCATAACAAGACTACCAACAGCGAATCAGATTCCCCTGATGTTGCACAATGACACCAGTGTCTCCAGGTCATAATACGGTCCATAAAATCCAGACTATCTTGCTAAACCAGTGTCTTCTGGCTTGCTTGCCAAGAGACAGTATAGATTTGTTTGTTTATTTGTTTATATTTATTTATTTAAAACTTTTCTATACCTTCCACTACGACATAGTCTCAAGATGGTCTTACAATAAAAGAAAGCACAGCATCAATTCTGTACAATAAAACCCCAATTAAAAATCACAATCTAAACCTTAAAATACTGGGAAAATAAAAAGGTTTTGCCTTGGCACCAAAAAGAACAAAGTGTCAGCACCAGGCGAACCTCTCTGGGGAGTGTATTCCATAACTGGGGTACCACAGAGGAGAAGACCCTTCTCTGGGTAGCCACCCTCCTAATCTCCTTCAAGGAGGCTCCTTATATGGATAAAAACAGAGGCCCCCATGATGTGCAGGGAAACAACAACATCTGAATTGGAATATCTATAAACTATTACTTCAAAGCATGTGTGCACCTGCATGCGCGCGCCCACACACAGACACACACACAGAAGGAATGTTGTGCCAGGCAATCTTGGGGAGCAATACACGTCTTAAGGAGGTGTTTGCCCTCCATATTGGCTCAAAAGGTTTGGGATCTTTTGCTGGGGTTTTAACATGCCAGCAAACATTCATACACACACACACAAAGATGCACCACTTAGAAAGAAGAATGAGTTTCTTTATCAAAAAAAACAAAAACCAGAGCAGATAAAAGCTGTAGCCCCATGTGATCCAGACAGCAAATATTCCCATCACATCCCAATCTTACTTTATATTTCTAAAGATAGAAAGAGCTTCTACCTAAGAGAGTGTGCCAAAAAAGGGGCAGGAGGCAGGAAGAACTGCACCAGTGAAAACTGAATTCAGGGAACAGCATAAATTATGCAATTTAAATAGAATATTCTACAAACCCTGACCTTACTAGTTATTCCTACTGTTTGGAGAAAGGGGAAATGTAAGTCCTAGAATCTCTAAAAAATCTACTGAGCTTCTCACTAAAATCTAAAAATTCTCCAGACATTATCACACACTTGCAAGACAGTTTAGCACCCATAATAACTAGGACTTCACTTTTAAAAATAAAAGCTAAGGTTGGATCCAGACTTTAGTCATATTTATAGCATGACTAACAAGTCCCTTTGATTTCAGTGGGGCTACTTTAAATATGACTAAGTCAAGGTTATATCCTAAGGTTCTTATGGAAATATACAAAAACTATTATATCTGGTATAGCAAAATGGTTAAGACACTGAACTAGCAAACCACTATCACGTATTTTTTCCAATCATATCCTCAGCTGACAGGGAAGAAAGGATGCCAAACTCACCCTGTAATAATGCTAACCTGTGTTGGCCATTCTTGGGGGGGTGGGGGATGGGGATCAGAATGCAGATTCCCAACTCCAAATCCAGAGGTATGCTTCTGATCTCCATTCTGGGAATCCAAAGTGACCTATTCCCCACTCCACCTCCAATAGACACTGTCTATGGTTGATCTCTTAGTTGATAAAGTCTACATTGTGCTCTTTTTGACAGAGGTGTATATCTTATTTTCCCAAGCATTTTAGTCTTACAGTTTCTGTCACTTCACATCTGTTATCATGTGTACAATTTTTGCATTATTGCTAGGTCTTATATTTATTTTATGATGTAGTTTACAATTTTTATACTTTATATTGCATTTTAAAATGTTTAATGTTACAGTTTTAATTTTTGTGAATAGCCCAGACAGCTTTGGCTATTGGGTTGTATAAAAATATAACAAACAAATTAATTAATATAAGGACAATAGCACTTCCCATTATATTATTCTGGATGAGTGAGGAAAGTGGCAAAGATGAACTTTTAAATTGGGAATATTCACATTGTATAAAAGAAAAAAGGACAATTGTTTCAGGCTTCCTAAAATGATTTTAAATGCATTCCCATAATTTTAAAATAGTGTATCTTAAGGTTTGAGAATTAGTAAAGGATGGGGGTGGAGTGGGGGAGAACATTTGCATATTTCAGGAGATACCTTAAAAATATAAGCTGCATTAAAGTAGACAGAGTGTAAATCCAAGTATATAAATATGTATGTAAATGTGTACAGGAAGAGAGAAAGGAACAAAACTTCAGCGCATGGAAAGGAACTTACCTACAGCCATGCATAGATAAACCCTGAATGGGTAAGTTGCACCAGGGGGTGGGTTGGGACAGGAGAAGGGGAAGATGCTAAGGGAAGCACGCTATGGGTTTAGTATATTTTGAGAGCAATATTGTGCTTAAAATTTTATATATATATATGGTGGTGGAGATTCATGCTTTTGTGTTTAATCTTTCTGGCTGGGAACACAAAAGGGTGATTGAAGCATGTTTCACTGAGTAACTAATTCACATTTAATGAGTGTGTGTAAACTCATTCATGAGCTGAAGTCGAATGCGGATCCAGCCTGCTCAAACACTATCAAAAAGACCATACAGCCTCCCATCCTTTCCCACTCTGGGTAGCGCCATGCCTGGCCCTCAAGGATTAAGCTGTGTGAGTCTGTCAGTGCTTCTGATTTGAGCAATAAAAACGCATTCATCCCATGGCAGCCCTTCATCCTAAGCCCTATTCATGAGATGACAATGTTTCTGCCAAGGGAACTTATTCTGCCTTTCTTGTTTCACTTTATTGCAAAGTGCATTTGCATTGCTGAAATGAAAGGGCTGGCAACAAAAGAGATGGCTCAGAGGAGGTTGGAGGATTTCCTGGTGGTTTTGCTACACAGCCGCTGCTTTGCTGGGTGAGCTGGGGATCTTCCCTTGGATTTTCATAGATATAGCTGCCTTTCTGAATTGCTGGTCTCACATGCCTGGTACAGATATACCTTTGCCCCCAGACTGGCTATCTGATTTAAAATGCCTGCACAAACTAGGGCTATGGGCTGTGTGCATATTGTTAACTCAGAACTCAGTGGTCCTGGACAGCTAAATGCTGGCAAAACAAGTCTCTGTGGAATTCCACAGATCCAGTCCAGTCTGAATAAAAGCACTCTTGGAGCATGTCCAGAGGAAGAAAGCCCAAAGGCTGCCTCTGCTCCCAGGCTCAGAGAACCCAAAATCAAAAACTCGGCTTCAAGGGTGCCCCAACTTTTTGGCTCCCAGTACTGCACTGGGAGGAAATGTGAGACACACACCCACACACTCATATTTGCCTAACATTCTCTTGCTATGACTTGCAATGAAATCACCTTCTTGCCTTTCAACAGAGACTCAGAGGAGTTAACTTGCTATCCCTAGTATCAGAAACTTCAGACAGTGCAGTCACAATCTTTTTGCAGCAGACACGGGAGTGGAGGTCTGATGGATGGACAGAAACTGTATGGTAGACTGTGCATTTTCCACCATGCTTAATCAACTCACCAGCTACCAAAGGCGGAGTGAGTAACACATGGCCCAGAAGCCAAATATCCTTCCTACTGCACCCAGTGCCCTGCCGACACACTCTGAAAAAATTTCAAAACAAAAGGCACTCTATAGTGACCACAGAATGCTAAAAGATCACAAATCCAGCTTCCTACCAAGGTAACTTCATTCATGTTAGCACTTCGTAGCCACTAAACTGAGCTAAAATGTTTGACGTTAGCCCAAAAGCAGGCTGAAGCAGGCTCTTTTAGCACTACTGAGTGGTATGTAGTGCTTTCCCACTGAATTCTGGTGCCAGACATAATATTTTAACACCCCTCCTGCATTAGTGTGGGGATGAAAACAGTCCATGTACCTACTGCAATGAGCAGCCAGTCATCTATGGGTCTTTATTTCCAGCAAAGATGAGAGGGGGCCCAACCTGGAGGCTGTTCAGCGTGAGTTCAGAGTGCCCGTGTCAAGCTCCCTTTAAAAACTTGCTCCTTTGAGATTAGGCAATGATTGGAGAAGGACTGATCTTCCCTGACAGCTTGTACCAGGCTCGAGGAGTCACCTGTGGGCAAAGTACACTTAGGGGAGCTCTGTTGTCCATCTGGGGGTCCTAGATGAATGGAGTCCCTCTAGCAGAATTGGGTTGTTTTCATTTTAATTCCCACCATGACTTCAGTGTAGCACTGCTCCAGAGCCCTGCAAGAACTTAAACATGGCAGACAGACATTGCCAATTGGCACTACTTAGAATGCTATGGGTGGAGGGTAGGTGGGTTGTCTTTTAGAATGACAAGGCAAGTGTCTACCTAAAGATTTCAGGCCACCAATGCCAGATCTTTCTTAGGGTGGGAGCTATCCCACACCTTGAACTGGCTAACTGGCCATGCTGGAACAGGCATCCATCGAGTCCTGCACTCAGCTTACACAGTGACAAACAAGATGCCCACAGATTCCCCCACACAGGGCATGTGTGCAACAGTCTCCAACATTTCCCCAGCAACTGGTGTACACAGGCATATTGCTTATATTACCAGAGGTAACTTACAGTCATCCAGACTAACAGGCAATGATTAGCAACAAAACATAGAAACATAGAATAGTAGACATCATCCTATTTAGATGACTGTCCAAATGCTTTTTGAATGTCTCCAGCAAAGGACAGCCCACAACTTTCCCAGGTATTAGGTCCATTGTTGAACTGCTCTGACAGGAAATTCTTCCCCGTGTCTAGTCTAAATCTGGTTTCTTTTAACTTAAGTCCATTAGTCTGTGTCCTGTACTTTGGAATGAACAAAAAGAGATCTTGTCATTCCTTTTTGTGACAGCCTTTGAGGCACTTGCATAGTGCTATCATATGCTCTTATATCTCTCCTCATTGTCTCATACCACTCAAATCACCCTAACCTATTTTGATCACCCTGTATAGTATCTCTCTTTTCCAGGGTATTTGCTAATCCACCCAGGATGGAACCCTGTGGCACTCCACTTGTCACCTCTTCCCAATTTGAGAATGTGTCACTGATGAGCACTCTTTGAGTATGATTTTGCAGCCAATTGTGGATCCACCAAATGGTTGTACTATCTAGCCGGCTTTTTGCTAGTTTGGTAATCAGGATGTCATGGGACACTTTGATGAAGGCTTTGCTAAAATCTAGACAGGTTATGTCCACAGTCCACTTAATTCATGGTCCACATGAATAGAACCATTGCTCTACATTAAACAGGAAGCTTTCTGTTTTGCCCATTTGTTTGCTGCTTCTCATTCTCCTCCTCCACTCACAGATTCGACTATAATATATTCACACCTGCCACCAGCATGATACACTGATCTGCAACACCAAATACTGTGTATTAATGGATAACAAAAGCCATTACTATATGAAGTACATTCTGTTTTGATGCCTGAAGCATTTTTTTTCATAGAGAAGGCAATACTTACATCTTGATTGGACATCTCCCAGTAAGGTCTCTCCCCATATGATACCACTTCCCACATCACAATCCCATAGCTCCAGACATCACTGGCAGAGGTAAATTTGCGGAAGGCTATAGCTTCTGGAGCTGTCCACCGGATTGGGATTTTGCCTCCCTAGGAACAAATCAAAAATCACATGTGCCAAGAGTTTTTTCTGTCTTGACTGAGTTGAGAAATTTATTCCAAAGTACATTTGTTTGAAACCCTCTTTTCACATTATCTCACCCTGTATATGCCTGTGAGCTGACTACTAATTGCCTGTCCTGAAGGCTTGTTGAATTTTCATTTGAGCACTTACAGAATTCACATCTTAATTAGGTCATGGCAGCCGTTGATAAAAATCCATACAGGCAAGCAATCAGCATAGTGCAGTGCAGTGCAGTGTAGCTGACTATACTATATGGCAACATCATCTAGTAATTTTCAGGTCAAGGCCGCATGTCAACAAAATCCTGACATTAAAGATGCACACATTTTGAATTGGTAAGGAGATGGCAAAGATCATGTCTGTAACACTCTATATATGTACAGCCTAAAAAATAAATAGTGATACTTCATCCCATGAGTCTTTGTTAGGTAGCTTGATTTCCGTTGTAAATACAGAAATCTACTTTGTATGGTTAAAAACAGCTAAAATTAAACCTTCAGTGATGGCATCATATAACCAGTTTTGATGGGCTGGGACTGCACTTACTGACCTTAATTATAGCATAAGCTTTGACAGTTAGGAACTGACTTAGCAAAGGGTTTTATAAAATCAGCTGTGCCTGTTAGCCTGTAGAATCATCAGACTGTATTTAGGGTGGAATTGCAATCTAGAGGATCTAGAGGTCAACCTTGCTCCACAAAGCCTAATCTATCCATTTTGCAGAGTGTCTAGGAGGCACTGAAAAATGACTTGTGGAGGCCTTGATTCCAGAATCCCACTCTCAACCAATGTCTTAGAACTAGGCAACAAGGCCAATGTGACAACTTATTGGGATAATGTCCACTTCCCTGCTATTATTTCTAGCCCTCCAGCCTATTTATTGCTTTTGATTTACCAGGAACTTACTCTAGTTGTGTAGGCAGCTTCAGGATCATCTTCAAGAATTCTAGAGAGTCCAAAATCAGACACTTTGCACACTAAGTTACTGTTGATCAGGATATTTCTGGCTGCCAAATCTCTGTGTACATAGCCCATGCCTGATAAATATTTCATCCCAGATGCTATTCCTCGAAGCATACCAACCAGTTGAATTACAGTGAACTGCCCATCATTCTTCTGTGAAAATGACAGAGAATAAGAATGTCACACAATTGGCTGGAATACTGGAAACAGAAGCTAAGTAACTGACAAAAGTTTAGCCATTTAAGCTAGTGCCATCACAGTTGGCATTATTCTAACAGCACAACTCTTGAGGAACCAAAAGCTTACATATTAACCAAAAAGCAGGTGTCTTGCTTGCCAATGTGTTGATCACCAAAGGTCAACAAGCAGGTCAGGAGTGGGAAGTCATCAAGATATGGAGAAGCTTTTGAAAGGAAAGGGAAGCTCTGCAACAGTCAGGGAAGGTGTAGCAGATGAACTTGGAGGATTATGATGAGCAACTCAGTGGTAGCAGGGCAGAGCCTGAGACACAGGGTCCTAATCTGCCTCTTCTGAAGACCTGAGAAGGCTATGCCCCTTTCCTCATGAGCCATGCTTTTTCTGCTCCTACCAATAGTCTGGTGGCTTCCTGAGTTTTGCGTTGTTATTTTCCCATTCTGAAACATTGACATGCCTCTCTTAAGCCTTACTTAATGGCAATAAGTGCTTTCAGCAAAAGCAACAGTGAAAACAACATTAAAAGGATGTGGGTCCTACAGCACAATGAACGGGACATGCATATTCCTGTTCAGCCTAGAATAGGAGCTCTGTAGTGCTGCTCATGTCTCAGACCTGAAGACATGAACATTTGAAAATTTGCAATACATACATACATACATACATTTGAAAAATGATTTGTCCATACATTGTGGATAAATAGGGACACTTTCTTTCTCCTCACCCATGGGTCTTTTTTTATACTGTGTGTGCATGGGGTGAGTGATGTTACTCTCAGGGGAAATGTATGCATACTGCATGGCAATTCTCTTTCTTCCACTGCAATTTTCCTCTCCCATCCCCTGCAATTCTCATGAATGTTCAGTATAGTCAGGTTGCCTACCTATAACTATTGTTCCTTGAATGGTCATCTGTGTGTTCACACATATGGGTGCTGTGCCCGTGCAGTGCCTATGTTTGGAAAGATTCCTTTAGCTAAGCCTAGAATTTCTGGTGAGAGCCCAGAACAACCCTTTATACAACCCTTCCTCGTTGTATAAATGAGGTCCTCCCGCCATTTCCTCAGTCCAGCTGGAGACCCACGTTTGCCCTGTTCAGGACGGACCCTGCTGCAGTCTGATCAAGCTGGAGTAGCTGGGGGATGGGATGGAGAGGCTCAGGCTGGTAGCATGGTTGGAGTGGATGAAGTGACCAGAGTGGCAAGGTGGGTTGGTGAGCCGCAATGCTCTAAATGGGTGGGAGAGTGATGTTCTGCTCTCTTAGTATGCTTAGGCTTATGAGCCTTTTCCGCCTCCTTATGCCCATTGGGTCCGAGGTGTTTCCATTTCTCTTTGCACTTCTTGGGCATGTCAGAGGCAGTCGACAGCTTCAAAGTTGTTGAGATCAGCTTCAGCTTGCCCAGAGCACTGGCCAATGGATGTTTTTTGGGAGCCTCTCTAGAAGCTGAGGGGCCTTCACCCTTGTCAATGGCAACATCCTTCATAGCAACAAGGGCTTGCTCCCACATTTCCATTTTAAGGTGACCAGCCCTATTTTTCCTGGCCTGCTGGGTGAAGGCCTGGCAGTGTGGGCACTTATCCACATGTTCCTCTCCCAAACAGAAAAGGCACAGGGAGTGGCTATCAGTTGGCAGCATTTTCACACCAAATTCTGCACTTATGAAACACCAGTTTTAGTGCCATCAAGAGAGAAAAAGAGCCAAGTACAGATAGTAAGAATATCGAGGGGAGAGATGCTTGAAAGGGTTTTAAATTTTGGGGGACGGGAGATAATAAGGTAGCATAGAGAGGGTCATTAAAATGGGAAATAAGTGAATGGGAAAAGGTCTAAGAAGATCATGAAAGGCAAGGGGGAAAAGAATTAAAGTTGTAGAGAAGAGAAAAACAGAGCTAGAGATCCCAGGCACTGCAAATGGTGGTCAAAAGTGAACTGACCTGGGAACCCACCTGTTTGGGAAGGGGGACAGGGTTCATGCCAAAATTCTAGGCTTAGCTAGAGGAATCTTCCTAAATGTAGGCACTGTACAGACATAACACCCATATGTGTGATGCATAGAGACCACAAAATGAACTCTAAATGCTCTTGGCCACAGACATCTCTCACAAAAACTAGTCCATTTCTGGTGTTATGTCTGAACAGGAACATGAATTTAAGTAACAGGGATGGAGCCATATACTCACCTGAGGCTTCTATGCATGTTCATTTGAATATGAGCCAAAGCTTTTATGTGACAAGGAATGCTGTTTCATTGCTGAATATGAGTAGATGTACCACCTCCCAGCCAATGCAGGGAAGGCAGGGCAGGGTCAGTGTACCTGTGGCCTTGTGCTTCTACTCATGTCCATGCACCTTATATGCAGGTGTAACTCCTGAGTATGGCTACACTGTGTCTGAATTCTGATTTCTTAACCCATTCCCTCCCACTCCCTCTTATGCATCACCATCATCAACACTCAACTATTACTGTCAGACTGTTTTGCGGATTTTGAAAAATGTACTTTTATGTTATAAGTACCTAGTTCTGCAAACCTCCAGCTTATGTAGAAAACACTACCTCATTTTCTTTTGATTCAAAACTATTAGGCACTTGGTCTCTTGAGCTTATTATTAGTGATGGGACTGAAGATGGTGGTTGGCAGCAGGGAAGGAGTCCAAAGATATCCAAATATTTAATATAGTTATCAGGATACTAAAAATTGGGATATTGACAATAATGGGAAAAAGGACATAAGATGTAAGAGGACGAATCCATAAAAAAGTAATGGCATGCTTTAGAAACTTGAAATGGCAACAGTTGCATTAACAAACATGCATTATACAGTTGAAAGGCTACAGCTAACTGATCAGACTGAAAGAGAAAGAATAATGTTTAAAGATGGAATCAGAGACCCATTTCTGAGGCAGTGGAAAAATACAGCAGAGAGAGAAGACAGGAAACAATTCATAGGAAACAAAGAAATCATGCATAAAAAAGCAATAAAGATGAAAACACAGTGTTATCTAAAGAAGAAAATGAATTAGCACATCACCAGGAAGCAGGAACTCTGCCTTTTCCGGTCATCTTATCAAACAACAATCTCTGTGCTCTCAACACCTTCAAGTATTTGAGCAATATTATTTTTTAGACTTCAGTTAGTAGATGACAATAAAAGAGAGCCATAAAACTCCTTTATGTTCCTTCTTGCAAGGTTTCTGGCATTCATCAAGTGATAGGAGAGAGGAGGAAGACATTCTCCCTTAAAATCTTTAAAGCTTCATTTTTCAGAGTCTGTAAAATACTGCTCCAATATTCTGGTCTTTTCAAGAGACAGACACCTTCCCTTTCACCTTACATGCAAAATCATGGTATTTATCCAAGCAGATCCTTCCAATTAGCTGGGCATTCAGAGAGAAAGTGAAACTGAAGTTTCCCCCTCCCCATCAGTGCCCCAGATGACCAGGGGTGGGAAGAATTCCTTCCTGCCTCAGCAGCTGCATCCAGGTATATGAGAGGACTTTGGAGGCTGGTAAGGGGGAAGAGGGTTCAGATGAGGTTTAATATGATTTGTAGTTGGATTTGGAAAAAAACAAAGCTATTTCCCAATCCACTTTGGAGGGAAATAGCTCAGTTTGCCAAGATCATTTTCAAGTTGAAATTAACATACAGGCAGTTACAAAAGCAACAAACCATGAAATATATACATTCTGTACAATACACTGGAGATAATTAAAAGAATTAAGGTAGCTGAAGTAAGGCAGCACAACTATAAAAACAAACAAATAAATAAATGAGGGGAAATGACACAACTAAAGAGAGAACATATGTACATATATTAACATACAACACAGAACAGGAAAGCACTTTAGCAATCAGTTTTATTATAGAACAGAGTAAGCACAGAAAAACATGTGCACTCATCAACCTGAAATAAGAAAGAAAATGTAGAATGTTGCAATGTGATAGAATTTATTGAGACAAATTCATGAAACTTCACATTGAATTGAACCTGCTATGGCTGAAGCAATAAAAATGGAAACAGATGCCCTAGCAGAACTATGCAGTAATCAAAAAACCACGGTTGATATTCAATGCAGCAAAGAAAAAATAAACACATGTGAATTATCGATGCCATATCCCTGCTGCATAATAAATCAGTGGCATGGGATGTTCATATTGGAGCTCCAGCTACATCCCCTTCTGGAGAGATAGGGATTGTGTTATGCACGTGAGTTATCCATGTAAGTCTGTTCTTAATACCACTATATTGCATAGTGTGGAGTTGCCCTTGAAGATTGTACAATTACTACAGAATGTGTCTGCTAAATTATTAACTTGCACTGGTTTTGAGAACAAATGGTACTAGTGTTGAAAGAACACCACAATTTCCAGTTCATTTCTGTGCTCAGTTCAAGGTTCTGGTGTTCTGTTATGTTTGAATGACTATACAGCTTGGGCTCAGGTATCTGAAGGAATGCCTGTTCCAGCATTCCCCAGCTCATAAACTGGTGATCTTCTGTTACCCTCTTCTTCAGGTGTCAAGTAAAGGAGGTGATGCTGAAGAGAGGACATTTGTAGCTCTGGCTCCTTGTCCCAAAGGAGTCTCTATTCTGGTACTAGCTGAATCTTTTTTTATTCTTCCAAATTGATGAAGGAATACTTGGATCTTATTTTTAAGTTTCTTTTATTTGTCATTCTGTTACATGAATTCTGTATCTCCTTTCTTGCATGACATACTGAAAACTACGCGGGAAATGTTGAAGGGCATTACAGTACCCACTGATAATATTTAAAATAATATTTAAAAGTTAACCTTTAAAAAATGTCAGTGCTAGTATAATTTTTAAACTGTCTCTTTTTTTCTGCCTCTTGTTTTAATATGTGGTGAGAGGGCATACTATATGTGATGATTCAATTCCTCTCATGGAATGCTTCCAGATAAACTGCTCCTACCACTGCCAGTTAGAAGGCATTGTGCATCATTTTCTCCTTTTTCTTTACTGTGGAATGAAGAAAGACAAAAGTGGGCAGAACACATGGGAGGGTTATGAATGGGAAATGTTGTTCTCTGCATCCCCTGTCAAAGAACCAGAAGAAAAGTCTGATTGAGAAATACCCATGGCACTCACAGTGGAGAAAGTGGTTTCTGGCAAATCAAAACTGTATCATAATACATTTGCTACTCTTTAAAACGACCCAATATTCTTAGTTGTTCTTGCTGAACTGATAAACCCTTCTACTTCTTCCACTTCAGAAACAAAAGCCAGTCTCATTTCACAGATTCTGAGCCTGTGGTATTAGGTAACTGGTGATAGATTAAAATTTCAGCTCAGGGAAATGATGGTGTGTAGGTTGCAACTATTCCTCACTTGAGGCTCTACTGTTGGTTATGTTGGTGTATGTATCATATCCTTACTTTTCCAGATTGCAGTCATTTCTGTGGATAGCTTTGCTAGGTGTAGAAGCTAGAGAAGAAGAAGAATTCAGCCTCCAGGGCCCAATGAACTCCATCCCAGACTCATAAAACAGCTAGCGAAGGAACTCTCAGAGCCACTGGCTATTATCTTAGATAAATCTTGGAAAACAGGAGAAGTGCCAGATGACTAGAGAAGGGCTAACATTGTCCCTATCTTCAAAAAAAGGGAAAAAAGGTGAACTTGGGAACTACAGACCAGTTAGTCTGACATCAATCCCTGGAAAAATTCTGAAGCAATTATTAAAAAATCTATCTGCAAGCATCTTGAAGCAAATGCAGTGATTAATAGAAGCTAGCATAGATTTATCAAAAATATATCCTGTCAGACTAATTTAATCTCATTTTTTGACTGAGTAACCACCCAAATGGTCAAAGGGAACACTGTGGACATAATCTACCCAGATGTTAGCAAAGCTTTCAACATAGTGCTACATGACATTCTAATAAGCAAATTAGCAAAAACTGGATGAGATTGAAAAACTATTAGGTGGATCCAAAATTGGCTGCTAAATCAGACACAAAGAGTGCTCATCAATGGCACCTTCTCAAATTGGTTGGAGGTAACTAATGGGGTTCTGTCCTGGGCCCAGTGCTCTTCAATATCGTTATTAATGATTTAGGTGAGGACGTACAAGGAAAGGTAATAAGATCTGCAGATGATACAGAACTGGGTAGAATAGCAAACACCCTAAAAGACAGAATGAAGATCCAGGGCAATCTTGTTAAACTTGAATGCTGGGCTAAAAGCAACAGAATGAGATTCAGTAAGGACAAATGCTAAGTCCTCCACCAAGGAAAAAGAAACCAAATGCATCAGTACAAGATGGGGAATACATGAATATGGAGAACTTAAAAAGATCTCGGAATAACTGTGGACAATAGGCTAAACATGAGCCAACAATGTGATGAAGCCACCAAAAGGGCAAATGCTATTTTGGGATGCATTAACAGAAGTATTACTTCCAAATCATGAGAAGCAGTAATTCCTCTATACTCCTCACTAGTCAGACCTCACCTGAAATATTGTATCCAGTTCTGGGCACCAAGTTTTATTTATTTATTTAGAATTTTTGTATGCTGTCCCATTGCATGAGCCTCAGGATGGCTTACATACAATAAATAATCATAATACAAATAGTGCACATAAAATTCAGATTCACCCCGGCTGCAAATTAAAAACCTATAGATGGTATTAAAAATTGTTTAAATAAAAAGGTCTTAGCCTGGAGCCAAAAAACAAATAACGATGGCACCAGGCGGACCTCTACATTTAAGAAAGATGTAGGTAAATTAGAAAGGGTCCAGTGGAGGGCAACAAAAATGATCCAGGGTTTGGAAACACTGCCTTATGAGAGACTGAGAGAACTGAGCATGTTCAGTCTTGAGAAGAGAAGACTGAGGGAGGACTTGATCTCCCACTATAAATACCTGAAAGGCTGTCACAGAGAGGAAGGCCATGATCTCTTCTTGCTGATATGAAAGTATAGGACACATAATAATCAATTCAAGTTGCAACAACCCAAATTCAGGCTGGATCTCAGGAAAAGCTTCCTCACGGTCATAGCAATACAACAGTGGAACCAGCTGCCTAGAGAGGTGGTGGGCTCTCTCTCACTGGAGACATTCAAAAAGAGACTGGACAGCCTATCTGAGTGGGATGGTGTAATGTGGCATCCTGCAACAGAAGGGGGTTGGACTCGATGGCCTTCATGGCCCCTTCCAACTTTACTATTCTATGATTCTATGAACCTGAATTCAGATATTGGTGGATTTTGCTGTTAGGATTTTAAGGTATCATAAATTCTATAGGTTTGAACAATTTTCTAAAAGGAAATCATACTTATTTTATTTTATGTATAAAAGGGTAACTGTTTTCTAAAAATGTGCATGCATCTGCGTGTGTGTGTGTGTGTGGTGGTGGTGGTGGTGGTGGTGGTGGTGGGGGAACAATTTAATGTTTATACGCATTTCAGGTCTTACCTTTAAAAATGTATCCAAAGATCCATTCTCCATGTATTCAGTTATAATCATGACTGGTTTACCTAGATGAAGAAGATAACAAGCCTATCACTGTATCTCCTGGAATAGTGAATAATCAATTGTATGTTTTATATAGATTTTTAACTCTTGGGACTATTTCCTATATCACATATTTAAGACGAGCAGCTAAGAAGACTTGAAAATACATTAAGGCATAAAAAAATTTTCAGGGCAATGTAGCATCACACATATTGACATATGTCTTGTGGTAAATCCAGGTCAGTTTCTGCCTGTATAATGTTTGCTTTTCAAATACAATTTTATTTTTCTAATTCATGTATTTCCAGAATCAAAGGCAGTTTGGTGATTATGAAGCAGGACACTGTAACATGGAAAATGTGCACCCAACCTGCTCAATAGTGTAAATATTCTTTATTTAAACAATGTAAACTGAAAAATACATTTTGTTCTCAAATATTTCATATTTTTGCCCTCAGTGTTATGTAGGGATGTGTGAGCAAAACTTGAGCTTGTCAAGGTCCTCTGATTTCCACTTTGAAACTTGTTCTGACTAATGTCTGTATCAGATTATAATCTTTGTTTTTACTTTTCACATGAAGATGCATGTTTATGTTAATAAGCATTTCTCTATATGCACACATCAACTGTGCAGTTTTGTAATGTACACATTTTCTTCCATTGATTAAAGTACATGTGTGTACATTTTTCAGATGTATTTTTCATGCATGTTAAATGTTCAGTTTTTCACATACTTTTTGTTATTGTTTTATGAATTGTATTGCAGGTTCTGAAATGTATGGACTTCAACTGCAAATTCTCTTCTG
This sequence comes from Varanus komodoensis, assembly GCF_004798865.1. Classification (NCBI taxonomy): domain Eukaryota; kingdom Metazoa; phylum Chordata; class Lepidosauria; order Squamata; family Varanidae; genus Varanus; species Varanus komodoensis. The sequence continues at coordinate 3,486,283 of NW_025336100.1, read as the reverse complement.
CATTTGGTTCTGGAAGGTGTGAAATGACACATTTGTCATTCTGATCAAAAATGAATTGAAAACAATTTCTCATACATTCTTAAGTGCATCCTTTTACCAGAATTGATGTGAATTAATATTTCCAATAGAATTGCTGTGCTTGATAGAATGTAATGAAATAATGAGTTTGGACTATGAGATGTGTGTCCCTTTTACATTCAGATATAATTTTAAACCAGGATTTTTTAAAGGTACATGAAATATGACTGAACTTTTTTAAAAAAGGGGATAGATTCAACCATTTTACCAACTTATGAAATCACAGAAAGTCTCTACACCCTTTCTCAGAATGGTTATTTGTTCTGCATTTTAAACTGTGGAACCTACCTTTACTCACACTGCTAAAACCTAGTGATTTAATAGAATTTCTAATAGAAATTAGATTTTTAAATGAGCACCAGCACATGCAGAGATAACTATCTTTCCAAAAGCAGCACCTGCAAAAGTATACAACTCACCATAATGATGGAGAGCAGGAAATTGCCTGTGGAACTCTAATTTTTCATCTCAAAATACAAAAATTAGAAGGGCCAGAGAAAGTAATAGGTTTATGTTTGAATATAACAAAAAGTTTGTCAAATGTAAACCACTTTACTTATTCTCATGGGAAGTGTTAAAACAGAACAATCTGCCTAACCAAGAATTTTGCCAGTTCTATAAGCCAATCTCATTGTTATCCTATTGGACACAAACACTTTTCTGTGGAGCAGAAAATAATGCTAGAAGCCATTCTAAATAGGAAAGGGCAAACTTCTAAAAGAATGATTGGACAGGTTCTAGGGTTGAGACATTTTACTGATGATTGTTTCAAATAATTTACAATTTTTCTGTTTTAATTTTGTTGTAAGCCATGTTGAATCTTTTTTGGGAAGAAGCCATAAAAAAGTAGAAAAAGAAGAATGGTAGAGATAGACAAAAGTAGCAGGTCAAATATACTATAATATATGAGCCATGTTCAGACACTTGGCAGTTCTTGTGGAGTGTGTAGCAGCAGTCTTGCCAACAGTCTGCAAAGGTAAGAACCAACCATATTGGGGTTTGTAAAGATGATGGCTCCAATTTACATGAATCTGCAAGTCCTCTCCAAAACTGCCACTGTTATGCAAATCATAATGAGCACATGTATAACCCCCAACATAGAAGTATTGGTTGATACAATAGTGGGGCCTTCATGTGACCTCAGCTAAATTATGTTGGCTCTTTGGTCCTACATGCTGCCACAAGCTATTGCATGAATGCTGCTAAGCATCTGAAGCATCAAACTAGGTATTTGTTGGATCACACAGAGCAAAACTATATGGGATTAGATTATTTATTTCAGTGTAAGCATGTGCAGACCTGATTTATATCAGGACCTTGGCATTCTGGGAGTGGATTTTAAGCATTTTCCCACCCACTCTTCATCCTGAAATTTCACCTCACCCCCTGAGTGGTAGGGTTAGAAACAAAATTTTAAAATGTTTGTTGATTTGACAATCCTGATCTGAAACAGGACCAATTCAATTTACACCAAAGTAAATAATTTAACCATGAATAGCTCTGCTATACATGATTTGCCAAACATTTAATTTGATCCTGAGAGCAGCCAAAGTCAGATAATAAAAACAATGGATAATTGCTAGGTTTCTCATACTTTTCTTAACATTGATGCTTGCCATGATCAGAGCATACCCATGCCGCCAATTGAACTCTATCCCAGACTGCATTTTAGTCCAGCAAAATCCTGGAAAAGGCTAACATGGGGAATCCAGCCAGATAAAATTGATTGAGGGTTGGGAAGGAAGATGCAAAGGAGGAAATTGCAGATGGTCAAATGGGAGAGGAATCATGTGGGAATCAGAAAATTTGCCATGAAGGTAGTAAGTAATTTGTTCCCTATCATGGCTCACCTATGAACTGGTGTTTAAGAGAGACAGAGAGATTATTCACTCTGGCTAACCAAAATCCCCTTGACTAAGAACAAGGCTTATGTACAACTGAGGCTAAGGAACCAGGATGGAGAAACACATGTAAAGGTAAAAGACATGAGGGAGAAGACCCAGGAAGGAAAGATAAAGCTAGCAGTCTCAGAGGAGAAAGAACCTTGCATAAGTATTTCCCTTTCCACTGAGGCCAAAGACACTCAGAAATTACTGCCACAACGCACATGCGTGCCTGCACACACACAATTCTGCTTAGTTGCATGGAATGGGACCAATGATAATGCACATCACCAGCAGTTGCACCGGTCAAATTCAATGGGATCCAAATTAACATGGTAGTACCAAAATATATCTGCATTTAGCTGTTCATTTGCTCTTTACCTTCACAACACACCACCTCCCACCCCTTGATGGATCAGGATGTGTGAAAATTCCCTCTTGGAATGCTGACTATATTGCGAAAAGTGCTTCAACAAGATCACTCAGGATATAAAAATAATAATAAAGCTGCTCATCAAGGTAAAACATAATAAAGATTTTCTACCCCAGTGCTGTCAGGAATAATAATGCTTTTCCCATTCCATAAGGCTAATTTTAATGACCAAATCATCTTAATGGTAATTGTATATAGTTTGTTCCATTTTTGTATGTAACTTCTCACTAGTTTGGCATGTCAACATAGCAAAAATAAAAGGGGTTTGCTTCAGAACTTATAAATTCACTGAAATCCTGTTGAAAAACATACAGCTTTCTGTTTAAATCATTTTTCATTAACAACCAGACAAAAGAGCAGGCATGACATAATTGTTGATTATTTTAAAGTATCCTTCAAATGAAGCTATTTATCAATCACATCTTTGACCTGCCCTTCCTTCAAGGATGTCAATATAGTGAACATCTCTTCCTCTAATTTATTCTTACAATTATCACGGGCTGCTGCTCCCACTGCAGTTCGATTGGTGTTCCCTAGTAACAGAAAATTTCTAATGTGCACATGAATGTTTGAAACATGCTTCACTGGGCTAAGAGTTCCAGATACACACACAAAGCATTTATGTGCATGAATAAAGATATCCATGTTATGTTATGTACTGTTAGTTGCAAAGTCGCGTTCACTCCATCGCGATCCCATGGACAACTGTTGTCCACCATCCCCCAGAGTCCACTTACGCTCACACCGACTGCTTCAGTGACTCCATTTTGTGAGTGGAGCTGGCTGGTGCCAGAGGTCAGACTAGATGGCCCAGGAGAACCCTTCTGACTCACTCTGTTTCTATGTTTCCATCTAACCACTTCATCCTCTGCCATCCCCTTCTTTTGCCGTCAATTGTTCCCAGCATTAGACCCTTCCCCAGGGAGTCCTTCCTTCTCATTAGGTGGCCAAAGTAGTTGAGATTCATCTTCAGTACCTGGCCTTCTAAAGAGCAGTCAGAGTTGATCTGCTCTAAGAATGGCTGTCTTGAATGGCTGTCTCCTTGCAGTCCAAGAGATTCTCAGGAGTCTCCTCCAGCACCACAATTGAAAGGCCTCAATACTTCAGCGCTCAGCCTTCCTTATGGTCCAGCTTTCACAGCCATACATTGCAACTCAGAAAACCATAGCCTTGACTATACGCACTTTTGTTGGCAGGGTGATGTCTCTGCTTTTTAGTCTGCTGTCTAGATTTTGCCATAGCTTTCCTCCCAAGGAGCAAGCATCTTATAATTTCTTGGCTGCAGTCCTGGAGCCCAGGAAAGAAAAATCTGTTACTATCTCCATTTCTTCCTCATCTATTTGCCAGGAAGTGATAGGACCGGATGCCATGATCTTAGTTTTCTTAATGTTGAGGTTCAAGCCAACTTTTGCGTCCTCCTCTTTCACCCGCATCAAGAGGCACTTTCATTCTGCCATTACAGTGGTATCATCTGCATATGGGAGGTGACTGATATTTCTCCTGGCAATCTTAATTCCAACTTGTGATTCATCTAGCTCCGCCTTTCCAAGATGTGCTCTGCATATAAGTTAAATAGGCAGGGCGACAGTATACAGCCTTGCCAAACTCCTTTCTCAATTTTGAACCAATCAGTGGTTCTGTGTCCAGTTCTCACTGCGGCTTCTTGATCCATATATAGCTTTCTCAAGAGACAAATGAGATCGTCTGGTACTCCCATCTCTTTAAGAACGTGCCACAGTTTGTTGTGATCCACACAATCAAAGGCTTTAGTATAATCAGTGAAGGAGAAGTAGATGTTTTTCTGGAACTCCCTAGCTTTCTCCATAATACAGCATATGTTGGCAATTTGATCTCTAGTTCCTCTCCCTCTTCGAAATCCTGTCTGTACTTCTGGTAGTTCTCGGTCCACATACTGCTGGAGCCTAGCTTGTAGGATTTTGAGCATAATTTTGCTAGCATGTGAAATGAGTGCAATGATGCGGTAGTTTGAACATTCTTTGGTATTGCTCTTCTTTGGGATCGGAATGTAAACTGACATTTTCCAATCCTGTGACCACTGTTGAGCTTTCCAAATTTGCTGGCATATTGAGTGTAGCACTTTAGCTGCATCGTTTTTTAGGATTTTGATTAGCTCAGCTGGAATCCTGTCACCTCCACTAGCTTTGTTGTTGCTCAGACTTCCTAAGGCCCATTTGACTTCACATTCCAGGATGTCTGGCTCAAGGTCAGTGACCACCCCATTGTGGCGATCAGGGATGGTAAGCTCTTTCTTGTATAATTCTTTTGTGTAATCTTGCCACCTCTTCTTAATCTCCTCTGCCTCTGTTATGTCCCTGATATTTGGTCCTTTATCATGCCCATCTTTGCATGAAATGTTCCCTTCATATCTCCAATTTTCTTGAAGAGATTTCTGGTTCTCCCTACTCTATTTTTTTCTTCTATTTCTTTACTATGCTCATTCAAGAAGGCCTTCTAATCTCATCTATGTATTCTGGATTCAGTTGGGTATATCTTTCACTTTCTCCCTTGCCTTCTGCTTCCCTTCTTTCCTCAGCTATTTGTAAAGCTTCCTCAGACAGCCATTTTGCTTTCTTGCACTTCTTTTTCTTTGAGATGGTTTTAGTTGCTACCTCTTGTACAATGTTGCAAACCTCCATCCAAAATTCTTCAGGCACTCTATCAGATCTAATTCCATAAATCTATTTGTCACCTCTACTGTATATTCATCAGGGATATGATTTAGGTCATACCTGAGTGGCCTACTGCTTTTCCCTACTTTCTTCTACTTAAGCCTAAATTTTGCAACAAGAAGCTCATGATCTGAGCCACAGTCAGCTCCAGGTCTAGTTTTTACTGACTGTATAGAGCTTCTCGATCTTTGGCTGCAGAGCACATAGTCAATCTGATATCTGTGTTGACCGTCTGGTGATATCCATGTGTGGGGTCGTCTCTTGGGTTGTTGGAAAAGAGTGTTTGCTATGACCATCGTATTCTCTTGACAAAATTCTACCAGCCTGTGCCCTGCTTCATTTTGTACTCCAAGGCAAACTTGCTTGTCATTACGGTTATCTTTTGGCTCCCTACTTTAGCCAATCTCCCATGATGATAAGGACATCATTTTTTGGTGTTAACTCCAGAAGGTGTTGTAGGCCTTCATAGAACTGGTCAACTTCAGTCTCTTCAGCACCAGTGGTTGGGGCATAGACTTGGACTACTGTGATGTTGAATGGTTTGCCTTGGATTCGAACTGAGATCATTCTGTCATTTTGGAGATTGTATCCCAGTATTGCTTTCCCTACTCTTTCATTGACTATGAAGGATACTCCATTTCTTCTGAGGGATTCCTGCCCACAATAGTATACCTGATGGTCATCTGAATTAAATTCACCCATTCCTGTTCATTTTAGTTCACTGATTCCACAATTGTCGATGTTCTGTCTTGTCATCTCACATTTGACCACGTCCAGCTTACTCTGATTCATAGATCTTGCATCCCAGGTTCCTATGCAGTATTGTTCTTTACAGCATCAGACTTTCCTTTCACCCGTGGATGCATCCACAACTGAGTGTCCTTTCGCCTTTGACCCAGTTGCTTCATTCTTTCTGGCGCTACTAGTCTTTCTGGCCCTCCGCTCTTCCCCAGTAGCACATTGCACAACTTCCGACCTGAGGGGCTCATATTCTGGTGTCATATCTCTTTGCCCTTTAGAACTGTTCATAGGGTTTTCATGGCAAGGATACTGGAGTGGGTTGCCATTTCTTTCTCCAGTGGATCACATTTTGTCAGAGCGCTCTGCTATGATCTGTCCATCTTGGATGGCCCTGCATGGCATAGCTCATAGCTTCTTTGTGTTGCACAAGCCCCTTCACCATGGCAAGACAGTGATCCATGAAGGGTGGATATCCATGTATGGCATCCATTTCCAACGAGAAACACTGCTTGTAGCACTGTTGTTTTGCACATCAACTGTATGGACATGTCAAACCATTTCTCTCCTAACCAAATTCCACTCTTCTATCCATTGTTTGCCTTGCTCTGATTGGATCCACAAAACACCCAAACCTTGTTTGTAGGGGAGATGAGAAGCAGGAGTCTAGCACATAAAGAGAAAAAAAGAGGAAGTAGATCCCCTGCTTTAGATTCTAAAAGTGTGGAGTCATCTCTAACACAAAGTACTTCTGTTCAAGTGGGTAGGATAGCTGTTTGGCATTTCCTTGAGATGCTAGAGCCATGCATTGTCTTCATCTTTGAAAACAGTTTTATAGAAAATGTAAACTTTTAAAAAATAATCCATGATACTTCCTGGCACTAGAAATAACATGTTTCAGCACAATGCTTTCAAGCATCACAAATGGTCCTCTGCTCATTTTTCAAAAAAACCTCTGCAGTCTGCACTTGCTTTTATGATGCACCCTTTTCTAATAGCAGATCACAGGCAAGTTGTATGGTGCACCCTGCTTATCTTGGGCACATGACTGCATTAAAAAGGATGGCATCTCATAATGACACCACCCCTTAGAAGTGCTACTTCTGGCTCTCTTCCTGTTTCAATCGTAAGAAAATTATATTGCTTTGACCTTATGCTTCATTATCTGCATGCTGCAAGTTGAGAGTAATTGCTGAATAAATTAGCATTATATTAGTGAACATAAAACTAGGGACACAAATAAGTAGGAGCTCCAAAAAGCACATGGCAGGCTTTCTGTATCAGTGACATTGGCATCATTAGAAAGGTCTGGTAGTGAAATTGGCAAGCTAAAGCTACATAGAGTAGAACTGTTTGGGATAAGAAATATATTGCAACTGTTTCACATTTAGCCCTCCATTCACTGATAATGGCTAGCACAATTAAACATGTGTCCTAACACCATGCATATTGACACATCCTACTCCCCTAAAATCAGGATTAGGGAAAGGCATGGCATGATGATATAAGAGAAACTTGTATAAGTCAACACAGTTAATAGTGACACAGTTGTAGGCCAAATGTATGGAGGGCCACAAGCTGCTCATCTCTTCTGTACAATGCATTAGTTGGGGGGCGGGAGGCAGCTCGATGATAGGGTGCCATTTTGGCAAGTAACACTATGTTATGAGTTCCAACCCAAGCTCCCCCTTTTGGCTTCAGTTTTTAAATAGCATGGGAAAGGGTTCTGGCAAAGAGAATGGACCCAATGTATGCCTGCATCTCCATCTAGCAAGATCTCTAGATTGCAGCATCTGCCTGCTGAAGGAAAGAAAGTGAAGGACAAGTAATGAAGTGACTTATGCCTCAGTTCTAGCCTTAGCTCTAGAAAAAGAACTCTTTCATTTGATAGCCTAGTGCAGGAATCTCCAACCTATTTCAATATGTGAAAATATTTGCAAATTTGAGAAACTGCTGTGGACACCACCATAAATCTATGGATCTTAGGCTGAGGCTTATTGAGTTGATTCATGTTTAGTGGACACCACAATATCTCTTAAGGAATGGTTTAACTCAGCACTCACCATGTTATTTGTTTGTTTGTTTGTTTGTATATTTGATTTCTATACTGCTTGTTAACTAAGATGGTTCACAAAATTGAAAAATACAAACACCTTATCGGCAACAATGAGCACACAACAATAGCAACAATGAGCACACAACAGCTGTACTCAAGTTAGTCCAAGCATGCAACAGCAATAAATTTCATAAAATGCAGTATAAACAAGATAAAATGATCATTATAAAATATTTTAAAATATTTAACTGTTAAAATATTGGGTAAATAAAAAGATTTTTACCCTGGTGCCCCAAAAGATAAAAAGGAGGTGCTTGGTGCACCTCCTTGAGAAGCTGATTCCATAGTTGGGATGCCACAGCGGAAAAGGTCCTTCCCTTAGTAGCCACCTTGTTTCCTTTAGGGGTGGCTCTCTGAGAATGACCTCAGAGGATGACCTTTAGGTCTTGGATGGATTATATGGGAAAATGTTGTTTTAGATGATCTGACCTCCAACCATTTAGGGCTTTAACCATTAATGTGAGCACTGTGAACTGGACACAAGCTAAAATTGGTAACCAATGGAGTTGGAAGAGGCTTGCACAATATGTTCATATTGGCCAGTCCCTGTCAGCAGCCTTGCTGCTCTATTTTGACAGGCCCACATAGAGTTCATTACAATGATCTAAAGAGGTTACCAGAGAGTGGATCACTGTTGATATGCTCTGCTTAGCATTTACTTGATAAATCAGCCTAAGCTGCTTGGTGCTCCAAGCCACTGAGTCTACCTGTGACTCCAGTGAAAGTTCAGGATCCAGGAGCACCCCTAAACCATGAATACTGTCATTTAGGGAGAATGCAACCCCATCCAGGACAGGTTTAATATCACCCAACTGAACAGGTGTCCCCTCATCAACAGCACCTCTGTCTTATTTGAATTAAGCCTCAGTTTATTGGCCCTCCCCAATCCATTGGTCTTCATCCAGAACAGCCACTGCTCCAACTGGGTTAGATGAAAAAGAGAGGTAGAACTAAGTGTCTCAGCTCACACCTCTAGATAACCTCTCCCAGTGGTTTCATGTAGTTGTTAAAAAGTATGGGGGATAAAATGCCCTGCAGTACTGCCATGGCACAGAGCAATAATCCCCCATCACTACCTTCTGGAATCAGCTGGTCAGGTAGAAGCAGAATCACTGCAAAGCAGTGCCTCCAGCTCCCAACCCAGCTAGCCTATCCAGAAGGATACCACAGCTGATGGTACTGAAAGCTGATGAGAGGTCCAGGAGAACCAACAGGGTCACACTCCCCTGTCCTTTTCTTGACAGAGGTCATTCCACAGGGCAGCCAAGGCATTCTCCATACTGAACCAAGGTATGAAGCATGACTGAAATGGATGAAGATGATCAGTGCCTGGAGCTGTTCAGCCACCACCAACTGTTCAAACACCTTGTCCAAGAAAGAGATATTGGCTACTGACCTACAGTTATTAACATCTAATACAGCTAATCCCCTTTATGGATCATTGCCTTGTCATGGCGAAGAGGCTTGTGTAGCTATGAGCTATGCCCTGCAGGGGCACCCAGGACGGACAGGTCATAGCAGAGAGCTCTGACAAAATGTGATCCACTGGAAAAGGAAATGGCAACCCACTCCAGTACCTTTGCCATGAAAACCCCATGGACAGTACCAAAAGTACCAAAAGGCAAAAAGATATGACACCTGAAGATGAGCCCCTCAGGTTGGAAGGTGTCCAATATGCTACTGGGGAAGAGCGGAGGGCCAGTACTAGTAGTGCCAGAAGAAAAGAAGCGACTGGGTCAAATCCGAAAGGACACTCAGTTGCAGATGTATCTGGTGGTGAAAGGAGAGTCCGATGCTATAAAGATCTACACTCCATATGAACCTGGAATGTAAGATCCATGAATCAAGGCAAACTAGAAGGGGTCAGACAAGAGATGACAAGACTGAACATCAACATCTTAGGAATCAGTGAACTAAAATGGACAGGAATGGGTGAATTTAATTCAGATGACCATCAGGTATACTACTGTAGGCAAGGATCCCTCAGAAGAAATGGAGTAGCCTTCATAGTCAATAAAAGAGTAGGAAAAGCAGTACTGGGATACAATCTCCAAAATGACAGAATGATCTCAGTTCGAATCCAAGGAAAACCATTCAACATCACAGTAGTCCAAGTCTAGGCCCCAACCACTGGTGTTGAAGAGGCTGAAGTTGACCGGTTCTATGAAGGCCTACAACACCTCCTAGAATTAACACCAAAAAATGATGTCCTTATCATCATGGGGGATTGGAATGCTAAAGTAGGAAGCCAAAAGATAACTGGAATAACAGGCAAGTTTGGCCTAGGAGTATAAAATGAAGCAGGGCACAGGCTGGTAGAATTTTGTCAAGAGAATACGATGGTCATAGCAAACACTCTTTTCCAACAACCCAAGAGACGACTCTACACACGGATATCACCAGACGGTCAACACAGAAATCAGATTGACTTTGGGCTCTGCAGCCAAAGATGGAGAAGCTCTATACAGTCAGCAAAACTTAGACCAGGAGCTGACTGTGGCTCAGATCATGAGCTTCTTGTTGCAAAATTTAGGCTTAAGTAGAAGAAAGTAGGGAAAAGCAGTAGGACACTCAGATATGACCTAAATCATATCCCTGATGAATATACAGTAGATGTGACCAAGAGATTTATGGAATTAGATCTGATAGACAGAGTGCCTGAAGAATTTTGGATGGAAGTTTGCAACATTGTACAAGAGGTAGTAACTAAAACCATCCCAAAGAAAATGAAATGCAAGAAAGCAAAATGGCTGTCTGAGGAAGCTTTACAAATAGCTGAGGAAAGAAGGGAAGCGAAAGGCAAGGGAGAAAGAGAAAGGTACAAACAATTGAATGCAGAATTCCAGAGAATAGCTAGAAGAGATAAGAATGCCTTCTTAAATGAACAGTGTAAAGAAATAGAAGAAAAAAATAGAATAGGAGAACCAGAGATCTCTTCAAGAAAATTGGAGATATGAAAGGAACATTTCATGCAAAGATGGGCATGATAAAGGACCAAAATGGCAGGGACCTGACAGAGGCAGAAGAAATTAAGAAGAGGTGGCAAGATTACACAGAAAGAGCTTAAAGTCCCTGATAATATGATGGGGTGGTGACCGACCTCGAGCCAGACATCCTGGAATGTGAAGTCAAATGGGCCTTAGGAAGTCTGAGCAGCAACAAAGCTAGTGAAGGTGACAGCATTCCAGCTGAGCTATTCAAAATCTTAAAAGATGATGCAGTAAAAGTGCTACACTCAATATGCCAGCAAATTTGGAAAACTCAACAGTGGCTGCAGGATTGGAAAAGGTCAGTTTACATTCCGATCCCAAAGAAGGGCCATGCCAAAGAATGTTCAGACTAGCAGAAGTACAGGCAGGATTTCGAAGAGGGAGAGTAACTAGAGATCAAATTGCCAACATACGCTGGATCATGGAGAAACCTAGGGAGTTCCAGAAAAAGATCTAATTCTGCTTCATTGACTATGCTAAAGCCTTTGATTGTATGGATCACAACAAACTGTAGCAAGTTCTTAAAGAGATGGGAGTACCAGACCATCTCATTTGTCTCTTGAGAAACCTATATGCGGGTCAAGAAGCAACAGTGAGAACTGGACACGGAACCACTGATTGGTTCAAAATAGAGAAAGGAGTTTGGCAAGGCTGTATTGTGTCGCCCTACCTATTTAACGTATATGCAGACCATAACATGAGAAAGGCGGGGCTAGATGAATCACAAGTTGGAATTAAGATTGCCGGAAGAAATATCAACAACCTCAGATATCCAAATGATACCACTCTAATGGCAGAAAGTGAAGAAGAACTAAAGAGCCTCTTGATGTGGGTGAAGGAGGAGAGTGCAAAAGTTGGCTTGAAACTCAACATCAAGAAAACTAAGATCATGGCATCTGGTTCTATCACTTCCTGGCAAATAGATGGGGAAGAAATGGAGGTAGTGACAGATTTTATTTTCCTGGGCTCCAAGATCACTGCAGATGGGGACTGCAGCCAAGAAATTAAAAGACACTTGCTCCTGGGGAGGAAAGCTATGGAAAATCTAGACAGCATACTAAAAAGCAGAGACATCACCCTGCCAACAAAAGTGCATATAGTCAAGGCTATGGTTTTCCCAGTTGCAATGTATGGCTGTGAAAGCTGGACCATAAGGAAGGCTGAGCGCTAAAGGATTGAGGCCTTTGAATTGTGGTGCTGGAGGAGACTCCTGCAAGTCCCTTGGACTACAAGGCGATCAAACCGGTCAGTCCTAGAGGAGATCAACCCTGACTGCTCTTTAGAAGGCCAGATCCTGAAGATGAAATTCAAATACTTTGGCCACCTAATGAGAAGGAAGGACTCCCTAGAGAAGAGCCTAATGCTGGGAACAATAGATGGCAAAGGAAGAAGGGGACGGCAGAAAATGAGGTGGCTGGATGCGGTCACTGAAGCAGTGGGTGTGAGCTTAAGCGGACACCGGGGGATGGTGGAGGACAGGAAGGCCTGCAGTAATGTTGTCCATGGGGTCACGATGGGTTGCACACGACTTTGCAACTTACAGCAATACAGCTAATGCTTCCTTTAAACACATATTTTGATAATGCCCTGTATTTGCTCATTTTGGGGAGGTGGTTATTACACAGACACTCTTTTATTCGAACTATATTCAATATTCACTTATGTACGTGTTGCTTTAAATTATTTGCCTGTTTCAAGGAAATTAACAAATGGTCAGTGCAAATGGATTTTCCAAACCTCTTTGACAGCTAAATGATTGATATTACACAATTATTTTCGTTGCTCTTCTCTGTACTTTTTCCAATCCAATGATGTCCTTATTCAGGTGAGCCAACAAGAACTGGACACAATATTCTAAGTGCAGTTGTACCAAGCATTTGTACAAGAAGAATATGATCCTGGCAGTTCTATTTTCTATTCTATTCTGTTCCTAATTATGCCAAGCATGTAATTTGCCCTTTTCACATTGGCTGCACTGTGAAAATGTTGCACACTGGGCCAACATTTTCATCAAGCTGTCCACTACCACCCCAATATCCCTGACTTGCTCAGTCACTGCTAGTGAAGACAGGCACATGACATCACCTTAATTTGATGTCACCAATAAACCAGTTGATATGGTTTTTCTTAAGTCAAGATCTCTATAACCCAAGTATTAATCAGCACTAAGTTCATACTTTTTGTGACAACACCTTCCAGGTGAATTATGTTGGAATGGTCAAACTGGCCCATTATGCTGGCTTCTCCCAGGAAATCGTGCCTTTGCTTCTCGGAGTAACCCACTTTCAGGGTTTTAATGGCCACTGGCAACTCATGCTTCCCAGGCACTTTCAACCGGCCACTGCATACTTCACCAAATTCACCTATGAACAAAAAGGTAACCTGAGTTAGCATCCTCTGTGATGGCAACTAAACAAATGCGAACACTTATTGTAAATAAATCATAACTATATGAGGAAATGTCAATTAATGCTTACATAAAGGATCACTTTATTCTTTATAGCCACTTCCGTTAATGTACTGTATGTAAAAGTAGTGCAATTATTCTTCCCAGATACAGAATATAATACCTATTTTAATCACTTGAGATTAAACCCAGGCTGTAGTTTTATAGCAGTACAAAGTGAAACATCCATGTTTGGAAATGCAAGTTTTGGGATCCTGTAATACTCATCACATTTAATCCAGCTTAGACTATAAATGAAACAGAGAAGAATTCTCCTCATATCTGGCTCCCTATAAACCTGCTCCTACAGACTCCTTCCCTCCCACCTATCTCTGTTATCACCCTTTCCTTTATTTACTGGGCCCTGTAATGAAGGCATTCAGCAAGGAGAGGAAAGAAAAGCAAATAGAGATATCTTTCCCTGCTTTAGAGGTGGAGCGTTAGAGTTAGGAAGGAAAAAAGGAAAATCTCCCCACATCTCCTTTTCCTTTCTGTGCACTTTGTAGTTGTTCATATTCAAAGGAGCCCCTTAAGAAATACTACATTCCCAAGGGCTACTGACATTGCTGCTGTTTTTGGAATTCCAGGGGAATACTTCAGCCATATGTGTTGCTGTGTAGTGCCCAAGGCATCAGCAAGTGAAAGGAGAAATCTCCCTTGTTTTCTTCAATCTTCTTGGACAAGAAGTGCTGCTCCACAATCCAGTATGGGTGGGAAGGAGGAAATTTCTGGGATTATTGGGAAAATGTCATATAACTGAGGCCAAGTTGGCTCAACATTGAGGTGAGTCAATTCTCCCATTTTTGGGAAGTAGTTTGGCTTATTGTCTGCAAAACTGTCTGGAAATTTAAAAAAAATCTATAACGTTTCAAGTCTTTCTGTAAAAGTTCTGCCTTAAGCTAATAACACTTTAGGTGATAAAATGGGACATGGATATCTTCATGATACTATACCAAAATATGAAATGCATGAGTTCAAACACACAGTAGAGGATGTCCCGGTTTAGAAAGCAATACATTTCTTTCACATGTTATGAGGGACACTGTTGTATTTGGCTGCCACATGAAGTAGCTTTTATTTTCACTGTTGCCTCCATGGAAATCCACCAGTTACATACTTTGAGGATGGGTCCCAAGCGCCTTTGGCTTCAAGCTAATTCTTCCTATAGTAAGACTCCTAGCTTCCTTTCAGATCCTGGGGTGATGCAGAGTTCCTTGCCTTCTTCACAAGTACATTCCTACTTTCAAAAAGCACTTTAGTCACAATATAATTTTTGTAAAATGTATTCTGTTAGAGCATTTAATACCTGAAATGGAATCCAAATTTGAATCTGTTTCTTGAATCTGTTTCACCTTAATATGCATGATTTCACCAACAAATAGTGATCCCATAGAAGATGACAACTTGCCTGCCCCCCAGCCTTAAAATGTCCACCTCATAATACCAAAGAGACTTTTTCTTGGATACACAAAAGGTACAGTTCAGTGGACGATATCCCTATACAAGTCCAGTAAAATGGATAGGAATGGTTAAGAATTTTTTTCCATCCAAATTTCCCTCCAAATTCTGAGATTCCAAATAGCTGGAGTTTGTTTGCAGAGCAAAACTAATTATTAGTGGTCCATAATTTTTTTGTATTACACTGAATCTCATTAGTAATATTATTATTATTTCCAGACATTGTGCATGGCCATTTGCTCATATTTTTCAGACATGTTCTTTTTCCTTACAGGTTATGAACACATTAAAACAGTATGAAAATAGGATTACTAGTGTCATCACACAACTGCAGCAGGTTTTCATTTTGTGCAATGATTTAATTAGTGGGCATGTACATTGATTAAATAATTGGGAAAAAAAAGAATCCTGATGGAATACTGTAATCCCTTACAAAATCTTTTTATAAATGTTCATAAGCACTGATATATATTGAGGACCTGTAATGGGGGAAAAGATTCAAAACAAGAACAATGAAAATGCAAAGGTCCAAAATTAATTTTAGAATTTCTTCAAGTTAATTGTAAAAAAAAAAAAAACCCCAAACAAACAAAACAAAACAAAACAAAACAGCAGATAATGGGGGAAAAATTGACCCACATCATAGTAGTGATGCAGAAGACTCCTCTGTAGATACGAAAGGAAAAACAACAGAAAAACAGTATTTTTCACCAGAGAAGTATTATTTGCACTTCATGGGGATTAAATCCAATTCCACTGAAATGAATAGGAAATACACATGTGCCCAGCCCTCACTGTAAAGAGGTTGTTGAGATCCATATCTATTTCCCACTTTCCTTCTAATTATTCCAATAACAGACACCAGAGTTAATTTTGAAAATAGCTTAGAAATGGTTTATATGAATTTTTGAATGCCTAACAGAGAGAATATCTAAACACAGGTACATACGCAATGACCAAGTGGCCAACAAAGCCAATGAAGGGTACAGTCACTGATGCATTAACAATTCTATGCATGTTTTAGTTGTAATTGTTTGCGTCACAGTAATATCAAAACTTTCACTTTCACACAACAGTTTCCAAAATGAACTAATTATCTTCTTAAAACTCATTTCTACAACATGAGCATTACTATTTTTATCAGTGATATGCTTGTCTTTTCTCAATTTTTATTGGACTTTCTTTGCACTGAATGTTCCTTAATGTACTCCTAACAGCATGACTGTGCAAATAAAAGGGAAAGGATACAAAGTATCTGGATCTTCTTACCAGCTCCAATAACTCTTTCAATTGATATACACGAGGATTCTATTTCTCTGGCAAACTCATGCACAGCTTGATTGGGATCTTCATAGGTATGTGGATCGATATATGTCCTTACACCTGGTAGTTTAACTGTGCAAAAATTAGAGTTCAAGATGTTACAAGTAGGGATGGTTGAGAATAAGAGGACTGGCACTTGAATTAGCTGGAACAAAGTTATAGAGGGAAATATATCTTACTAATCATGAAAATGAATATGTAAATATTGTATGTCATTGCCATAAATATACTTTATATGCTTCTTAAGAAACATTTGGGTATACTAGGGCTGTGATATTTAGGATTAATTGATTAGGACACTTTTAATCATCTAAAGAAGCTGTCACAATTAACTGTGCAGCAAAATATCTTAAATATAGCATTTATTTATTTATTATAGCATACATAAATAATACATAGGTTACTCAATATCTAATATTCTTATACACTTATAAAAACCTGGAGAGGCAAGTAGCATTTTAAGAGAGACATTCCCCCATGACCTTCCCTCTCCACTACCTCTGTCTCTCACAGAAGGAGGAAATGCCTTTTTTGAAATTATATGTGTGACATAAAAAATAGAGAAAGTATACTTTCTTCAGAAATATTGTCTTTACCCATATGCAAAATTATGTAAACTTAATGGATAGATTACTAAACTAAAACTCATACTATGAATAAGTTCAAATGTCTTTAATAGAATTGTAGCCCTGCTACATGGACACTTATGTACTTTGTACATGCAAAAAGGCTGCCAAGAAGAAATAAAACTGACATGAATATGAAACCACACAGTGTCATACATAATACAGAGATACACTTTAGGTCTTTTCTTTCCCTTACCAGAGTGAAGTGAACTGTGGAAGTATATGATCCATTCAGGAGTTTAGGCAAAGTGAAATACAATTAGAGCACATAGCATAGCACAGCAGAGTTGGAAAGGACCAAGAAGGCCATTGGGCCCAACCCCCTGCTGTTGCAGACCATCAATTTACACCTTCCCAATCAGTGGTCCTGCTCATTCCTCATGCATAGAACATGGTACTTATGTATTAAACAGTAGAAAAAAACAGAAACATACTAGAAAGCTTTAGTAGTGTAGTTCTATACCATATTATCTGAAATTAACTCACTGTGGCCATTATGAAAATGCATTTTTTCTTCTTCAGGGTCTTGTTTAGCTTTGCTGTAGCCACATCGCCTGTCATAGAACAAGATTTAAGGAAATATCTCATCAGTATTATCAGACAATACATGGATTCTTCAATAACACATGGAAGGATTCCCTGTTAATACCAATATTTTTGCTAGTGGAGAGCCAGTGTGGTGTAGTGGTTAAGAGCATGGGGCTGGGACTCAGAGGATCTGGGTTCTAGTCCCTGCTCAGCCATGGAGCCAACTGGGTGACTTTGGGCCAGTCACAGACTCTCAGCCCAACCTACCTCACAGGGTTGTTGTTGTGGGGATAAGATGGAGGAGGAGAGATGATGTAAGCTGCCTTGAGTCCTTTGTAGGAAAAAGGCAGGATATAAATCACAATATAAATATAAATAAATACAAGAAGGTCTTAGATTTGCACATGCCCTATCTATTCTTTCTCTAGATAAATTGTGACCTGGTAAAATATTGAGATCATTTGTTCCTCAGGACTTGGAAGACCTGCTATCCAGACCCTTTTCTCAATCCCGGTAAAGAATCTGGACTAAGGGAAACCCTAGTAATTTCATCTTCGGAATTGGCACCTCTTGACAGGGCATTCCCAATGGTTCCCCTGATATGAAACAAGGAAAAGAACTTAGAATTCTCTTTTACTGCTTCTGACTTTCTTGAATTCTTGAGGCAAAATGAGAACAGAGGTGCTGTTGGGGCAGTTTGCCACTTGTGGGTCCCAGAAACTCCCAGTTTCGCTACCTTCCAAGGCTGGCTGTTGATCCAATATTGCACCACTGTATCTTACTTTCCTCCCTTGGATCAGAAGAGGAGAAGAGTCAGTGCAGCGTAGGGCAACAAGGTTGGTGGCCAGTTTGCAGGGGATGCCCTTCTGACTCACTCTTTTTCTCTGTTTCTATGTTTCTAAGATAAGCGCAAAGGGCTAGAGACTTGTCTCCTCTCATTCTGAGTAGTACAATATTACAAGAAAAGGAGTCTATATTCCTGTTTTGTAGGAATGGGATATTGTGAAACTTCTCAGTCTTGCTATACACTGTTGCTGAGTTTTAATGAGCAATATGCAATGTTCCAAATACCTATTTTTATATAATAGCATTCTTTTTCTTTAACTTTCTTGTCCAACTTAAGGATTTTGAGTCATAACTGACGTCAAATATTCAAAGGCGTTCTAAAAAATATGTTAATGTTCCTTTCCTAAATTCACATGTCACTTCATATTCCACATATTTGCCTATTGTTAGGAATGAGAGAGAATTGTACTGGGATATTTTAACACACATACACTCCCATTTGGGTTTAATCTAAGGGTTTCATTGAAGGAACACTTGGTTTGGTAAAACACAGTTAAAGTAAATACATATTAAAATTACCAGGATCTAAATGATCCCAAAATGTAGAAAACAGCTCCTTCCATAGCAATGCAGCTGTTAATGTAACTATAAAGCATTCTTTTTTTTCTATAATCATAAACTTCAGTAGGTTTTGAGTTTAAGGAAAAGGTTCACAAATAGAATATCCAGGATCCATAAAAACTTGAACATATTAAGTGGTACAATTATATAACAATAAACAATAATATTTAATACAATGCTTATTAAACCCCATTATATTGGAGCCTAATGGGTAAAAGGGTAAAATACAATGTAAATGTTTAAACTGCTCTATAAAATAGAAGCAAAAAAAGAAAAATCTAGCAGCAATATAAAGATTTAAAATACAATAAAGGATTTAGAACAACAAAGACTAAAATTCTTGGGAAACTTCCTGGAAAAATAAGGTCTTTACCTGGTACCTAAAAGAGTACAAGGTAAGTGCCAGAGAAGTTCATTACAAAACTGGAGTGGTGCAACATAAAAACCCTCTCCCTAGTAGCCACTACCTCACTTCCTCTGACAGGGGCTCCCAGAAAAGTACTGCAAGGGTGATTTTAGGGTCCAGGTAAGTATATGCAGAAGGAAGCAATTGTTCAGGTAAACTTTGGGTTTCAAATACCTCTCTGCCTCTACCTCTTTTATTTAAAGCTATGGCTTAATAGAGTTCTATTTGATCCTGATATTTGATTAACTGCTTCTTAGGAGCATAAAAGGGTTAACAGTACACATTCATTCATTCATTCATTCATTCATAATATTTAGTGAAATAAGAAAGGCAGGTTGTTTACCTATAATTGTCATTCTTTGAGTGGCCATCTGTACATTCACACACATGGGCTTCTGCACCTGTGCAAAGTTTAGACTGGGGAAAAAAAATCAAAAGCTCACCATGCCAGAGTGCGTGGGAGCCCCTCCCCTTCTGGTTCTCATGTACATATGGGGAGGGGTTCCCACCCAGTCCTTCAGTTGCCTTGGGGTTCACCATGAGTCCCAACCTGAGGGACAGAAGGAAGGAAAGAGGAACCACAACCCAACCCTGGCTCTGGCATCCAAGGGAGAAAGGGAGGACACTGTCGGTAGACAGCAGCCAGTGGTGCTGGAGGGAGGGTTATGTGAATGCACAGATGACCACTCAAAGAACAACAATTATAGATAAGTAACTTGCCTTTCTTCTTCGTGGTCTCTGTGCATCACACATATGGATGATTAGCAAGGTTACTCTGTAAGGGAGTCTGTTGTTGTTGGAGAACTGATGAGAGTACTGCCCTGAAGGTGCAGTCCTACCTCATGTGGATGTCTAGCTGATAGTGTCTCACTGAAGGTTAATGGTGCGGATCATGTATTGTGGAGCAGGATGCCTGCCAGGAGTGTGGTTGATGTCACCTGGGTGCATGTGGAATAAGCCTGAGTTCACAATGTGAGTTGGATGCTGGCCATCTCAAAGGCAAGGCAGATGGAGACCCACTTGGAGAATCCTTGTGATGAGGACTCCTTTTTTGGAACCATCATTGCACATGAAAAGGCAGTTGGAGTGATGCATCTTCTCTGTTCTGCAGAAAGCAAGGTTTCCTGTCAATATTAAGAAGGTGTGGTGTGCCTCTATAAGGGTGAAGGGGTTGGGAAAGAAGTCCAGTAGAACAATATCCTGGTTTACATGGAAGGGTCTCAACTTGGGGTCAAGGTGAAGGACTGTCTTATCCTTGTGAAAGGTGAGGTAGGGTGTGTTGACTTGCAGTGTGGAGAGCTTGCTGGTGTGTTGGGGTGACAGTGATGGGGAAGACTGTCCTCCATGACAGGAGGTGCAGGCCTGTGGTCACCATGGACTTAAAGGACATCTTTGTGATGGCCTGGAGGACCCCTGATAGGCTCCATGATGGGGTGCAAGGGAAGACACTGGAGGCAATGTTGCAGAGGCCTTGCAGGAACTTGTGTGCTCAGGCTGTGTAAAAACAGAGGTCCCTGGATTGGCAGGTGGAAATGTGAGGTGGCTGCCAGGTGCATGCCTCAGTGAGGTCTGCAGGAAAGTAAGGATGTGTTCTATGGCAGTTTCTTTGGGAGTGAGCCCAAAGAAGTGGTGACAAAGGCTGTGAAGGCTTGGTAAGATTTGTGGGTGAACAGTCTAAGAGCCACCTCCAGTATTGTGGACACTGCAGAGGGGAGAGAGAAGGTTGCATACTGGTGTTGGGTTGGAGGACACAGTCCTTGTCCTGTGAGATCAGGTCACAAGACTGGCAGGCAAATGAGATTCCTGCTGGAGAGGTGGAGGAGGTGGGGAAATCAGGGTTGTTTTGGACACTAAGAGGTCATCAGGATGCAGTCCGTCCTGTCCCTCTGGATCTTGGCAATCATCTTGGTGATCAGAGGGAAAGGAGGGGAGGCATAGTATATAGTGTCTGAACCCACCTTAGGAGGAAGGCATTCCTCAGGGAGCCAGTCACCTGGCTGGCCCTGGAGCAGAACTGGTGGCACTTGGTTTTCTGGGCTAAGGTAAAGAGGTCCATCTTAGGTGTTTCCCACCTGTTGTGCAGGTCCCTGAGGATGAGACTGTTGAGCTCCCACTCGTGTGATGCTGAGGTGGTGCGAATGAGGGTGTTGCTCAACTTGTTGAGCTTTCCCAGTGCAAGAATTGCTGTGATGGTGACATCTCTGACTATTCACCTGTCCCAAATGGTGGATGTCAGTGTAGTGAGCTGTGTGGCTTAAGTGTCCCACCCCCACCCCCATGCAGGTGGTGCATGAAGGTGGTATTTTCTGTCTTAATCTGAATGTGGTGGCCTTTGAGGGATCTCTGGAAAGAAAGTAGAGCCTTGTACACTCGCAGCATCTCTAGCTGACTGATGTGGAGGTGGGCTTCATGAGCTCACATGGGGGCCTTGAGCTTGCATGGGGCCACACTGTGCCCCCAGCCTGTGGCACATTGAGACAACCATGGTGATGGTGGTAGTAAGTTTGGGAGGGAGGAAATAAGTTAACACTGGCAGCAAGGTTGTGGACCACCAATGGAGACTGCAGCTGATGTGTGGTGGGGAGGAGAGCATGGTGTTGTGGTTTCCCCACTCCCTGATGAAGACCTTGACGAACCAGAGTTGGGGAGGCCTCGTGCGGAGGTGGGTGAATCTGACCACTGTCACTGCAGCAGCCATAAGTCCCAGAAGAATCCGGAGTGTGTGGGTGGTGGTGAGGTCCTTGGTCCTGATGTCTGTTGCCAGTTCTCAAAGGGTGGCTGCTTGCTGTTCTGGAAGGCAGGCTTTCGCCATTGTCAGAAGGGGGAAAGAACAGATTTGTCATGATCGAGCAGGAGTCCAAGTTCCTGCAGGAGTGTGCAAGTGGTGTTTGTGTAGAACCCCTGTAGGAGCTCAGTCCTTGAGGGGGCCCCTAGGAGCCAATCATCAAGGTTTGCAGACCACCACTATGCATTTGATGAAAGCCCTGGCGGCAGTGCAGGGGGAAATGGAGAGGTCAAATGGGAGTGCCTAGAACTGGAAGGTCTCCTCCCTGATTTGGAAGTGAGGAAGTATCTATATGTGTGGCTGACAGAGCCATGGAAATGGATGCCTTTTAGGTCTATGGAACCAAACCAGTCTCCCTGGCAGAGTAGAGGCAAAACACTTTGTAGGGAGACCCTTCTGAACTTCCTCAGTGTAATGAACCTGTTGACACCTCAGAGGTTGAGGACTGACCTGAAGCCTCCATCCTGTTTGGCATGGTGAAGGAGTGAGATTAGAACCCACTGCGGAGGTCAAGGGAGACTCTCTGTATGGCTCCTTTGGATAGCAGGGCCTCCAGCTCCCTCAGCAGTGGTGGGGAGGTCTTGATCCAACTGAGGGGTGACAGAGTGCCTGCTGAAGTTGGTGGTGGGAGCAGGGAGGGGCCAGGTCTTCTTAGGGGATTGTCAATACCTATGCCTGGGCTCCTGGCACTTAGGTGGTAAATGTGTGCAGGCCAGTGGGTTGTGTCTCCTGTATGGGGACATGGGCTGGGCCCTGAAGGGGCAGTCATAGAACAGGTGCTACTGTTCATTTACAGCAGCAGGGAGCCTGATGGGTTCCTGGCCACTTACGTTGCTTGGGATGGTGACCAAAGCATCCTTATGGCAGTGACTCTCACCTTCTGGAGGGAATCCATGTGCTTGTCAGTGCATGTTGAAAATTACCTCTCTGTTGAAGGAGAGGTCCTCAATATGTGGACCTGGGGGAGTCCTGCTGAACACAACCAGATATGCCAATCAAAGGCCGCTGCCCCCATCATGGTCTTTCCATCACAATTGGCATGGTACCTGGTGACCTCTATATAGTGCCTAGTCAGTTTTGCTTCTTGGATTGCACCAGGCATACAGCCTCTTCATCTGGGAATTATTTGGCCATGGGCCCCATCTTTTCCCAGAGGAAGAGCTGGTAGTGGGCCATGGTTGTCTCATAGTTCAAGACCTGGAGTCCCAAAGAGGCAGTGGCACAGACATGGTGGGTGAGGCCATTGAGGTGTCACCCCTTCCAGTCAACAGGATCAGAGTGCTTGTGCTGGGAGATCCCTTGAACTGACATCATGATCACAGAATTTGGCTTGTGGCTTTAGTGAAGGAAGGGGACTTCTTTTTCCATCATCCTGTACATCAACTCAATTTTCTATGATGTGGCAAGGGCAGTGGCAGTGGACTTTCAGGACTGAGCAAGGCTGGAAGGAACAGAATGGCTACTTGCATGGATGCTTCAGCACCTAGGGTGTTGAATACAGGGTCTGGCTCTGGCTTTGTTGCCTGCATTTTCTGGAGCCTCCAGTTGCCTGCCAACTGCAGCACCAAATCCACAAATCAGCCCCTCTTCTCCGATGGTGACACTTGGTGTTACTTGTAGACTGCAGCATCTGGAGACAGTTCTGATGTCACTGGAAAGAATGCAGAGTCCATTTCAGATATGTAGTCACAGCTTGACATGGTGTGTGAGCACTGGCATCTGGATAGAGGACCATGGCATGATGTCAATCATGGTACAGGCTGAACAAATGAGGGCACTTGAAGTTGAGGGCTTGGTGTTAGGTGGTGTGATGTTGGTGGTCAGTGTCAACGATGGCCAGCTGTCAACAAGGGTTGGTGACAGTGCTGGTCAGGGATGTTGACATCAGTGTCAGCATCAGAGTCAGGCCTGGGCTGGCATTAGGTAATGTCTTGATGTTGGGGCAGCTGGGCATCAGTGTCCTTGGCATAGACTTGACATCGGAGAAGCTCAGTGTTGGAGTTGTCGGCATGGGTTTGGTCTCAATGGGGTTTAGTGCTGGTGGCCTGGTCGCAGTGTTGAGAGGTCTTGGTGTTGACCCAGGCTTGGCAGTGGATGGCCTCAGCAAGGTCCTTTCAGTCATCAGGGTTGCAGTGCTCTTGGCATTGGCAAATATGGCCCAGTCTTGGAGTTGGTCAATGTCAAGGTCCTTCTCTGTGAGGTCAGAGTTGGGCTCATTTCTGTGGAGGGATTCACAATGGTGGGTGGTGGTGGGAGCTGGCTCATCTGAGCAATTTGAGAACTCCAACAGGTTGTTGGGGTAGGTAGAAACTTGAGACCATTGCGTGCTGTGGTTCCAGTCTATGAGGAGAGAGTGGAAGCTTTTCTGGTGTCCCCTAGAGCAAGCGGACTCCCAGGATATGGTGTTGGTGGGCACCTGCTGGGTACCCAAGGGCTGGCTGGTGGTGAGGCTAGTGGGTTGGGGCTGGTGTGGCACCTTTTCTTCAGTGGAGCAGTAGCCATGTGCTTTGTCAAGGTGGCTGCCATAATCTTTGCTAGGGCAGTAGCCATTTTCTTAGGCCAGTTCTCTGGCCTCATGGTCCCATGGCCCTTGAAAGTAGCAGGGTGCTCTGGGTCCTGCTTGGATGACTCAGCAAACTGGAGGCCCTCTTCCAGAGCTAGGCCTTGTGCCAATCAACCTGCTGCCAGTGTGTCTGTTTTTTAAATTCCTGGCAGTGGATACAAGTCTTGATGATATGCTCCTTGCTGAGGCAGAAGAGGAATAGGGAATGGCCATCTGTGAAGAGGTGCAGCTGTGAAATGCTGCAGATGCCATTGCAAAGATGGGAAGCAGCAAGGAGAGAGAAGGGAGGGGTGATAGAAAATTTGGATAGGAAATGTATATTTTTTGTGTTCATTCTTTTTAAATGTAGGATAGAGTGAAAATGAGAGAAAATTAACTGAGAGAAGATGTGAAAGACAAGTCGAAGGAGTTAGAAAGATAGCAGAAAAGGTAAGGTACTTAGCAATAGCTGGAGAGGAGAGCAAAGGATTCCCAGTCTACACAATGGCAGTTGAAAAGGAACTGTGGGATGGGGTAGGAATCCATCCACATATGTATGGGAACTGGAAGGGGAGGGGATCATGCCCACTCTGGCACAATGAACGCTGGAAGTTTTATCTAGTCTAGGCCTTGTGCAGGTGCAGAAGCCCATAAGTGTGATGCATAGAGAACATGAAGAAGAATCAAAATGGAAAGGAAGACAAGAATCCATATTTGTTTTATATACTTTTCTTTTCAAGCAATATAATTTTCTTAAAAGTGAGCATTCATACCTAATGCTGCATTACCAAATGGCAAACTATTACTTTTATCAGTTATTTTATAATTTTATATTTATTTATTATTTATATTATCGGTTATTATGATAATATTATTTTATTCATCAGATGAGTCCAGGGATTCAGGGGCTGAAATTGTTTACCTTAGCAAAAGAGATGAGTAGGGGGAGACATGATAGAAGTGTTCAGAATTATGAATGGTGCACAGCAAGTGAAGAAAGAGACATTTTTATCATTTTCCCATCATATTAGAACACAAAACCATTCCATGAAGCTGACTGGTGGGTGATTTGGGGCAGAGAAAAGGAAGTGCTTCTTCACATAGCACATAGTTAAACTATGGAATTCATTGCCACCGGAAGTAGTGATGGTCACCAATTCGGATGATTTAAAAGGATATTGGACACATTCATGGAGGAGAAGGGTAGTATCAATGGCTACTAGTCTTGGTGGCTATTGTGTTATTTTTGTGGCATGCCTGCATATACCAGTTACTGAGGAGCTTAGGCAGGTACAACACTTGTACCCATTCTGCTTGATGGATGCTGAGGGGAGCTGGTTGGCCACCATGTGAACAGAGTACTGGACTGAATAGACCATTAGACAATTCAGCATATTTTTCATGTTTTCCCCTTAGTACTCCTGCAGTGTCCCATCAGACACTGCAGGAGCACCAAGAGCATATTAAGGCATGGCAACCCATTCAGTGCTGGCTATGGCTTGACCTAAAAAAAATGCAAAAGCCACGAGGTCCTTGTTAAAGGTCCTTGTTCTGATTCTGCTCCCCCACTTGGAGAGTCTGCTTGGAAGAAGGAAGAACAAAGGTGGTTTTCCCCAAAAGAATCTTTTTGCACATGTTCTTGCAGGGCTTTTAGTGGGTCCTTTGTGCCACTGTGTTATCCACACCTGGGAAGGATAGGGGAGTAGAGAATCACATGAACACTATGCATGAGAATTCTGCTGCAAAGGGTCACATCTCCCCGCCTTTAAATAGTAGTAGTAGTAGTAATAGTAGTAGTAATAATAGTAATAGTTAGCAATGCTCTACAAAGTTGTCATGTATGTAGAAGTGTGTCCATGCAGAAAACTATCCATGTCAAACTGCAATTTGTAACCCACTGCTAACCACTTTCAGAATTTCTTCTGATAGGTCATACTTTTACAGGTCAGTTCCATGCAAAAGTGTATGGTGGAGGAAGTACTTTAATTTAAAAAAGTGAGCTAGCATGAACAGTGCCCTCAAGCTACCACTGGGCATCCTTGGGAAGGCACATCCCAAATGGCTTAAAACAGGATCAGGAAAGCTGCCTTTAACTGCACCTTTAAGCTTCAGGGAGGGAGGGAAGTCTTTCTCAAATGTCCCCAAATGCTGCTTTGGCACTTGGGTACTAGGGAAAATCAGCCACCCACTCACATTCCATTCACTCTTGCTAAGGGGCTCTCTAGTTTTTTGACTGACAATGGCTTATTTTGTTTTCTGGACTTGGACAACATGAAAAGCCATGGTGGGTTTATTATTAAGCCATGACTAGTTGGAGACTAGACTAAACTACCCTACCGGAAGAGTGCTGAGATCAGAATACTTGCTAAACCACTATGGCTTATGAATCACCACAGCTGAATGTGTTCTATGGATCTTGACTTCTGAACAAACAGATATAGGATTGTTCTGTAAATGCTGCCTATAAATGATGCCTTTTATTTTGTTAACACAGGGAACTAAATATAGTTTGAATCAGAAAGTAAATATTGCAACTACTTCAGTTTCCCCCAAAGGGGGGAAAATGGTGGTAAAATTGTACCTGGATACTACCACTTCAGTCTGAGAAAATGTGAATCAGCTGGTGGAATGTGTTCTGTAAGGTATGGGGTGAGGAGAAATCATGGAATATACAAAATTCCATGATTATCAGGAAACTCTTCCCTTTAGCACATAGAATTCTACAAGCAAGAGTGTTTACTATGAAGGAACATTCAATAAAGCAATCCTCAGCCCAGTCCTGCCTGTGGTACATGTGCAGGCACTATAGCAAGTCACATGCCAATGGGTGTAAATAAAATCTTAGCATGCACCTGATTTATGCAAATACATGTTGGAACAGGACTATTAGCAATGGAGAAGTACTGTAGCCTCTCCTCTGAAACTCTGCTTTTCTCAGCAACATGGTTTTATGTCCTGACATGTTTACCTTAAACCATGCAAGGCAAATATGTGTGGTGGTGACATCATATGGTGCTGTTGCAGGGGGCAAATTGAAAGCAAGGAATGTCTACTCATCCCTCCCCTCAATGGAAGCCTCCCCTTCCCAAAGCTGTTATCTAAAGATAAGGAAAGAAAAAAGTAGCCGCTAGAGGATTATTATAGTATTGGCATGCAGTGTGTTCTTTCAGCCTGAATGAGGCCATTCAGTTGAACAACACTCAATAAGTGGAACAGTCATTTATTCCCTTTCCTGGACTTCTAGCAGATTGGTCTTTCCCTGTGCAGACTAAAAACACAGAAAAGGAGCTGAAGCTCCCTGTTGTGATTGGTGCTTCAGCCTTGCTGTACTGCAGCTAAATGTTGATACTTGCTAGAAATAATCACAAGGTATGGAAAGAATCAAAATATGTTCACAAAATGATTAGCAGATTATAGAAAGGGGTATAGCTTAGCTTGGAATACTCCCCCCACCCATCCTTGTAAAGCCACAGCATGTTAGGATACTTCATAAATTCTTTCAAAATTGTATCCAAGAGCAACACAGTGGATCTAAAAACAATTTCTGCCTCTTAAAACAGCTTCCTTTCACTTTAATTTCCAAATGAAGATGATAACTGGAAATTCTGGAGATTTTTTCCCCATTCTGTTTTCATTTGCATTGTCAAGAGCCACTCATAGCATCAGCCAGGCTTTGCAATTCATGAAGAACAGCTGCTTACTCAAGTCAGATAAATCTGAAGTGTGTTTTGTAACAGTGCAAGGGAATCTCAATGGTTTGGAAAACACAAGAACCATCACAAATGATGCAATGTGACACTGTAATTTCCTGTTATAGGCACAAGCTGTTGTGAGCATCAGGCTTGTGTGCTCCCACTCTTCTTGATTTCCAATTGTTAGGAGGCGATTGGAAGCTTCCACTTTCATTTTTTAATATACTACAGCTCCCAGTAATATCCAGATTCAGGACACACTAGTTTGCTTAATATAGCCTTTTGAGGACAAACCAGCATTAAGCCATGGGTTCATATCCTGGTTTCTCATTAACCATAGGTTAAACAAAACATGATTTTCTGAACCTTGACAAATACACTCACTATCCTCTATATCAGTGGCTTTCAACATTCCCACAGATGGGAACCAGTGAAAACAGGAAAACCACCTCAGGGACTGCTGAGGCAGAAACAAAAAGCACTATACACATAATACACCATTCTGTGTATTAGTTTCCAAACACAGTACCAAAAAAAAAAAAAATGAAAATTCTCCAAAACAACCAGAAACCAAGCAACAAAAAATGGCAAAAGAAGAACAAAATACCAAAATCAGAGCAGCATGACTCCCAGCCAGCCACCACTGAGCTGTCTCTCCCCTCCATGGCCTCCCCGGCAGCACTGGTGAACCCCCCACAAACATGGTGCCAACTGAGGAAGAGGTGGTGGAGCACAGTCAGTCCCTAGGCTGGTCCGCAACAAGCCGGATTCACCCCTTGCCCATGGACTGGCAGGAAATCTCCCGTGGGCTGGTGCCAGTCCATGGGCCAGTGGTTGAAAACCACTGCTCTATACATTGCAAGCACACATTTCCCTCTGGTAAGCTGCCTGACACCCACTATTGGCTTTTCATGCTCTACAGCAGGAAAGGTATCTGAGGATAAGTCTTGGATTCTGATCTCCCAGGGTGCATGGAGAGTCTTTAGGCAGTGCTGCTGCTGTGCAGTATTTCATGTGCTTTTGAAAAAAGGGTAGTCTTACCATGAATTCCTCCTTCCAGGACTCCAGGAAGACATACTAAGATTCTTATCCCTCAGGGTTAGTCCCCCTTCTTCTGCCAGTAAGAAGGACCAACATCTGGCTAGTCTCCTCTAGACAGAGGGGCATCCTGGGCTCCCAGATCAGAACTGGAAAAGCAGACAAATCCCTGCTGCCTCCAAATTGAAACTACAAAAATTAGGTTACTAACGTGGCAACATTAAAGCATGATAATCAGTCTAAGAGTGAAGCAGGCCATTGCTTATCTTACTCCAGAAAAGCTATCTAGCACCCCCACTTATGTGGCAGAGAGAGAAGCTCTAAAAACACTCATCTCCATTCAACAGCTGAAGAAGTGAGTGAATGCCTTCCAGGAGTCTTGGAAATAGTAATTCATGGTAAGCACTTCATTTTTCCCAGGACTCACAGAGAGATATGAGACATAGAGGAGCAATGCCATCACTGGATTGGGGGTTCAGTTGGCTAACCTTAAGGCAAACCTGGTCTCCCAAAGATGGCATCAGCCGTAGAGTATTTGTCCATCTTGTGTTGTTTAGAAAAGATCTCTGCTGGCACCTATACAGGATCCCTACAATATCTTCAACAGAAAATCTACCATATCCCACAAAATAGCCCTCCCTGCCAGACAAGGAAGATCGTTCAGTAGATGGGCTCCTGGGAGGTAGGAGGGAAGGAGAAGAACATGGGGATCTATGCCCCTTTTTGTATTTGCAATGAGACCCAACCCAGGAATACCACAGTCTGTGACTTTTCCTGCCTTGTGGGACTTCTTAGTGGGGGAACAAGGTGATCAGTTATAGAATCTCCCATCTGCTTCTGGCCCAGGCATCAGAGCTCCTCATACTTGGAGGACTGATGCCCACTGTACAAGCTCAGAGTGTGCACTTAGGGAGAATAGGAGAAAGATGCGCTACTCACCCCCTCTACTGCCATGCCTCCATTGTGGGGAGATGCTGGTGGGAGCTGCCAAGTCTACCACAATTTAGGAGTGCCGAGTTTCCATTTTTCATTCCACTGAGTAGAGTCAAAGAGAGGCACAGAGTCTTACAAAGAGAGAAGCCAGGAGGGCCTGCTTTCCCAAGCTGTCTGCATTGCCGAAAATCAGCAGCAGCCTCTCAAACAGCTCAAAAATGCAGCCTCACTGGCCACAAGGCGGAGTATGAGGAGGGCACCTTACAATCACCAAACAGTCATTTTCCCTATTTCTATGTGTTAATCCCCTACCACCTTAACTAGACCAGGGGTTGCAGGAGGGTAAGACCTATAAAATAAAAAAAATACAAAATAGATATGCTGAGTGAAAATTTCACCCAAGGACCAGTAAGGTAGGGCAGGTCTGGGAGACATTGACTGCAGCTTAGGGACCTAAGGAACAGGTGTCTTCAACCAGAACACCAGAGATGATGGAGGCAGAAGGAGAACCAAAGCTTACACAGACAAGGATAAGATGCTCGCAAGGTATGATTGTGTTAGAGGCAAAAGTGGAATCAAGAACAAATGATGGTCAAAAACTGGCAAAATTATGCAGGACCTGAGGTGAAGGCAAGAGTCAAGGCAAGAATGAATGTGTTGCAACACTGGAGGTAGAAGCTGGAGGTGGGGCACCACTGCAGAGAAAGTGGAGTTAACAATGGATTATCCACTGTATCAAAAACAACTTCTCTGGGAGGCATGGATGAGCTGTCTTTCTGATTGCTTCCTGCAGAAAACATCTCCCACACCACACTTGCATACACACCTGCACATATACACACAACTGACTAAAGTTAATACACTACAGTGACCCTGTGTTTCTTGCTTGCAAAGAAACATGCTCCAAAGACAGTCAGACAGATCAACAATAAGGTGGGGGGTGAAGGAAAGTTGTAAAGTCCAAAATGTACCACTTTCTCCCTCTTACCTTCCACTGAGAAGGAAACCAATAAAAACAGCCAAGAGAATCACTCCCACTGTTACAGACACAGCAATTACAGGGGTCTGGCTCTGATCACTGGATGCAGCTACTGCTGAGAAGAGAAATAAAAAGGAAAATTACTGTTAAAAATGCAATAAATTTCCAGAGGAGCCTTTACTCCAAGTCTTAGCAATTATGGCTTAAGAAATTCAGACATTCTTTAAGGTATTATAAATGAATCATTTCAAAAATAAAATGATTAAAAATTGTTTGGTTTTTTAAGGAAACCCCCACTGTGATTAGATACTGAATCCTTTCTGCACACATTGCATTTTGTCTGCTGCAGTCGTGTGCAGACTCAGCCCCTCTGCCGCAAGAAAAGTTTGCTAGATATTTTGTCACACAGCTCAATTGCTTTTCCTCAAAGCAGGAAACTCCAAATCTACTTGGACATTTTACTTTAGCCAAAATTTGATATCGATGGCTTTCAATACCATCGACCATGGTATCTTTCTGGATAGGCTAGCGGGATTGGGAGTTGGAGGCACTGCCTTGCAGTGGTTCCGCTCCTATCTCAATGGCTGATTCCAGAAGATGGTGCTGGGGGACTATGGCTCTGCGCCATGGCAGCTATGCCATGGAGTTCCGCAAGGGTCCATTTTGTCCCCCTTGCTATTCAACATCTACATGAAACCGCTGGGAGAGGTCATCAGGAGGTGTGGGCTGCTGATGATACCCAGCTCTACCTCTCATTTTCAACTAATCCAGGTGAGGCAGTGGCTGTACTGAACCAGTGCCTGGCTGAGGTAATGGGCTGGATGAGGGCCAATAAACTGAAGCTCAGTCCAGGCAAGATGGAGGTCCTGTTGGTAGGTGGTTTGGGCTTCAGGGGAAGGGACCTGGACCTTGTCCTGAATGGGGTTGCACTCCCCCTTAGGGACAGGGTTCGCAGCTTGGGAGTGCTCCTCAACCCAGAGCTGTCGTTAGAAGCTCAGGTGACAGCGGTGGCGAGGAGCGCTTTTCTTCAGCTTCGGCTGATCCATCAGCTGCGTCCCTACCTGGAGAATGATTGCCTCGCGACAGTGACACATGCATTGGTAACTTCCCGATTAGACTTCTGTAACAGACTCTATGTGGGGCTGCCCTTGAAGACGGTCTGGATACTTCAATTGGTGCAAAACAGAGCTGCCAGATTGCTGACAGGGACTGGGCATTGTTCTCATATAACCCCAGTCCTACATCAGCTTCACTGGCTTCCCATTGAAGTCCGGGCCCAATTCAAGGTGTTGGTTATCACCTATAAAGCCCTCAACGGCTTGGGTCCTGGTTATCTAAAGGAGCGCTTGCGTCCATATATGCCCTCCCGCCCCTTGAGATCGGCGGCAGAGGCCCTTCTCCAGGAACCCTCTGTGAAAGATATTAGGAGGGTGAGTACCCGGAGGAGGGCCTTCTCTGCGGTGGCGCCCCACCTCTGGAATGCGTTCCCCAGAGAGGTCTGCCTGGTGCCGTCGTTATTTGTTTTTCGGCGCCAGGCCAAGACCTTTTTATTTAAAAGTTATTTTATTGATAATTGTAAATTATATTTATTTATTGGTTTTTATATTTATGCCGAGATGTCTCCGGATTTTAAGGTTATTTGTATGATTGTTTATTTATTTGTTTTGTAAGTCACCCCGAGGTTTTTTGTGAATGGGGCGGCATAGAAATATCCTAAATAACTAAATAAATAAATAAAATTGACTGCAAACCAGCTCTTAACATCTATGCCGGGGGCGGCGGGGGTGTTCTTTCCTGATCTAGGATCCCCAACTTCATCAACCTGCTGGCAGGAAAGCTGTGGCCCCATTTGGGAGTTCTGGGACAGGAGAAAGCTAACTCCTCCCCACTGGCAACTCTAAACCAGCTAGGGTCACTGTTTACTTGATGGAGCTATTTCATACACACATGAGCAAACATGCCTTCTCAAACCTGGTTCCCCCTGGTGTGTTGGTTTATAACTCCCAGCATCCTGTGGGTGACTATTGGCAAAATTAATGTAATATTACAGAGCCGTTTTTAACTCATAGACAGAATTAGGATGCAAATGTTTCACTGATATACATAGAAACATAGAAAACATAGAAAACAGAGTAAGTCAGAAGGGCCATCTAGTCTGGCCCCTGGCTCCAATATCAATTGGATGACAGGTATACAGTTACTGCTGAAAGTCCAATACTAAGTGAAAACTCACAATGTATTCAATCATGGCATCATTTTACCATGGGATTCAAAACAGTATTTTTACTTTAGGTATCTGTTTGCCTCAGTAAGCTCTTTTCTCTATATTAGCCTGCTCACTGACTTCATGATCACTTCTAGGGAAAGGGACTATAAGGGACCTGCCAGACTTTGAAAATCTGATTACACAGAAAAAAGATCATTTACTAGGATGAATCTCTAAGCAACTACTTCAATATGATATCAAGACTGAGCAAATAATAATATGTATGATAAACTAGGTGCAGAATGTTCAAGAAGAAATACCATTCAATTAATGGGAAACCGTATGGACAAAGTATATAAAAGTTACAGCCAGTTAAGCACTGACAGAAAACTGGTAAATGGAAAGCAGAAGATAATCCAACTATTGAGAACTGGAAGAATAAATTAGATGACTAAGCAGTAATAAAAAAATTGACCATTTATGTAAATAGAAAACCAGCCAAAGAATTTAATAAGTGCAAACTCTACTATGCACAACTTAATTTATAAAGGGGATAATAGAAAAAATCTACATATGAATTGAATGAAATTTCTGAAAATGTTGTCAGAGATTAACATTTAAACTAATGCTACACTATTAAAGCAATGAGAGTTACATAAATAGAATTGAATTCTTGAAAATATTGTTCGAGATTAACTCTTGTACTGATGCTTTGTTGTTATAATAAGTTAAGATGAACAGAGTTATTTAAGTACATGATAATTGCAGCTAAGGTTAAATTGCTTTAAAATGGAAAGCAGAAGAAGTTTAATTACTGAAGACTGGAAAAATGTGCTGGTTGACTATGTAATAATGGTAAGCCTAACTGATCATGTAGAAAGGTAATCAGCTAAAGAAATTAATGATAAGTTGGAATGTTATTACACACAACTTTTTCTTAATGGGGATCATAAGAATGGAAAGATATAGGTAAAAAGGGACCAGAATTTTTGAAAAAATTGGTTGAGATTAGAAGAATCTAGAATGAATTTTAATTGTTTAAAAAAGAAAGAATAGTAATTGTTGATTTACAGTGATTTTTTAAAAATATACTTGACATTTTATGTAACATGTTCAAGAACCCTTGCTGTTTCTATGTAATTTTTACTTGTATTCTTATTTTCCCCTTCTTTTTAAACTTTACTGTAATAATAAAATAAAATAAAAAGCAGACAGTATTAAAAAGCATAGTTGAAGAGAGCTTAATGCAAACATAATGACTGATCAATTTACATTTAGAAGATAAATACAGAAAATGGGTTTTCACAAACACGGAGGGAATTCATTCCATTATGAAATCTTCCCTGAATAGACAGGGAAGTACAAAAATGTAATACACAGTTCATCTGAACAAACTGAAATAAGTATGCAGTACACATTCAAATGCTGGTGGCAAGTGAATTTTAACTACAACAGTAACAATAACAACAGCAAAAGCAAAAGCAGACAAAAAGGGAGGAATGGTTTTTCCCCTTTACAGTGACATCACAGAAAAAGTGAAGCCTCAAATATGGTCAACCTGTAATCCAACTTAACACAAAGAAGATATTTTTAAGTGTTTTCTGTTGCATATGTAAACAGCTACAGAGATAAGACATTTATTAGAACTTTGTAGTTAAAAAAGAATGAAAAGAAACAGGACAGTATTACATTTGAGAAAAACAGAAAGGCTGCTATTGAAAATGGTTTCTTCACATTCCATTGTAACATGTGGCACATCATATTCTGTGTCCAGGCAAGATTACAGTGAACATTTCTCTACACCCTATAACTGGACATAATTGGTAGAGTGGAGCAGTATATTTTGTAATGGTATCAGGACAGAGGGAAAGATGTAAAAGGTGTTGCATGTGTTTTCTGCATTTGAGTCAGCTGGAACAGCATGGCACATGCTGGGGTAAGCTTTTGCGGGGCCACTGGTCCAAACCATTCTCTTCCTGAGCTTGGAAGAGCTTGCTGCAAACGGCCTGTGCCATCGATGGAACCTGGATTGGCAAGAGGGCTGCAGAACATGGCCTTGGACCACCCTCCCCTAAGGCATAAGAAAAATCTGTACTGATGCTGTAAAGATCTATATTCCATAGGAATAGGGAGAGGAACTAGAGATCAAATTGCCAACATACACTGGATCATGGAGAAAGCTAGGGAGTTCCAGAAAATTATCTACTTCTGCTTCATTGACTATGCTAAAGCCTTTGATTGTATGGATCACAACTAATTGCGGCAAGTTCTTAAAGAGATGGGAGTACCAGACCATCTCATTTGTCTCTTGAGAAACCTATATGTCGGCCAGGGAGCAACAGTGAGAACTGTTGCAATGTATGGCTGTGAAAGTTGGATCATAAGGAAGGCTGAGCACCAAAGAACTGAGGCCTTTGAATTGAGGTGCTGGAGATGACTCCTGCGAGTCCGTTGGACCACAAGGCAATCAAACCAGTCAGTCCTAGAGAAGATCAACTCTGACTGCTCTTTAGAGGGCCAGATACTGAAGATGAAACTCAAGTACTTTGGCCACCTAATGACAAGGAAGGACTCACTGGAGAAGACCCTAATGCTGGGAACAATTGACAGCAAAAGGGAATGGCAGAGAATGAGGTGGCTAGATGGAGTCACTGAAACAGTCGGCGTGAGCTTAAGTGGACTCCAGGGGATGGTGGAAGACAGGAAGGCCTGGAGGAATGTTGTCCATGGGGTCGCAATGGGTTGGACATGACTTCGTGACTAACAACAATCACTGCATTGCTTTCAAGGTGTCTAAAGACAGATTGCTTCCCAGGGATTGATGTAAGGCTCATTAATCTGTAGTTGCTAGGTCCTTCTTTTTGTCCTTTCTTGAAGATAGGGAAAACATTAGCCCTTCATCTGGCACTCCCCCCTGTCCTCTGTGACTTATCGAAGATAATAGAAAATGGTTTTGAGAGTTCTTCTTGTCATCTTCATTGTGAGTCTAGGATGGAGTTCATCGGGCCTTGAAGATTTGAACTCATTCAACTCAATTAGATAATGCTTGACCATTTGCCTTTCAATCTTGAGCTCCCATCCTGCTCCTTCAGCTTGTACGTCCCCTTCATTGGGAATGTCATATATCTTCTTTTGAGAGAAGATTGAGCCAAAGTAGGAATTGAGC
Organism: Varanus komodoensis; assembly: GCF_004798865.1. Taxonomy (NCBI): domain Eukaryota; kingdom Metazoa; phylum Chordata; class Lepidosauria; order Squamata; family Varanidae; genus Varanus; species Varanus komodoensis. The sequence goes on along the minus strand of NW_025336100.1, from coordinate 3,449,820 downwards.
ACTTCTGCCTTTTGTCATCTGTTATCATTTTGCCATCCACATCGAGTAAGAATGAGGGGGGAAAAAAGTGTTCTAGAGCAGATCAAATTACTTGTTATCATTCAGTTTATCTTCTGATCCATTTTGGTTGTCTTAGCTTGTCCAGAATCTGGTCTTCCATGCTTTTTCCAGAATACAAATTATTGCTGGAGTGTGTTTTCTGTGGAAGTTTCATGACTTATTGTATCATTCCCATCTAGTCCTGGGTGGGTTCAGAACTATTTCACTAAAACAAACAAGCTCATTAGCTCAAGATCTTTCTTCATATTTTACATCCCATCAATGATAATTAATAGATATGTCAACAATATGTTTTTTGCTTCCTATAAGTGATGAACAGAAGATTGATTAAACATATTTTTTCCAACTTGAACAAAAACTTTAAAGGTAATTAACTGTAATCTGAAAGGTAACACTTTCTAAATAAGTCTAAAGAACTTGGATACAAGTTTATTTATTTATTATTGTGAGCTGCCCCGAGGCTTCAGCAAATGGGGCAGCATAGAAGCTTCCTCAATACATACATACATACATACATACATACATACATACAATGGGAAGCTGAAACAGAGACTGAAGACTTAAACGGGTTAATAAATCCCAGGTAGTGGGATTTTCTCAGATTCTTCATACACTATAATTTTCAGGACTTTCTTATTGTCTTCCTTTCTTTCTTTTCAATAACTAAACCACCATGTAACTTTAGTGATGGTATACAAAAGTGTTAAATAAATAACTATAAATGACCCTTCATAAAAAGATAATAGGGCAATGAATGAGAAATATAACCAGAGATGGTCATAGAACCATAAATGCACTAAAAATAACAACATCCAATTAAAAGTCAATAGGAGCACAACAGAACAGAATGCCTTTCTTGTGTGGAAGGGGAATAATAATGATTATAATTACAGGTGTAACTCTACTATATAGAATTATACCTGTAATTATACCTTTGATGTGTAGATTTGCTCTTTTTTCATAAGTTTTACATGGCTGTAAATTCAGGGACCAAACTGATAAGTTGCCTTCAGGATTAATTGCCTTCAGGATTCAGGAAGGAAGGATTGCCTTCCTTTCTTCCTTCAGGATTCAGGAAGGAAGTAGAGGCCTTAAGCCAGTGATACAAGGATTATTGGAGGATAGATTATTGGAACCTTGTATGTCCCCATACAATACCCCAATTCTCCCAGTCAGAAAGCCTGATGGGACTTATTGCCTGGTGCAGGATTTGAGAAAAATTAATGAAATAGTGGTAGTCAGGCATCCTGTAGTCCCAAATCCTTACATCCTGTTGAGTAGGATTCCTCACAAACACAAATGGTTCTTGACAGTCGATTTGAAGCATGCATTCTGGTGCTGTCCTTTGCATGAACAGAGCAGAGATCTTTTTGTGTTTGAATGGGAGGATCCTCAGACGGGACACAGGCAACAGCTCCCTTGGACGGTCCTCCCCCAGGGATTCACGGAATCCCCAAACTTATTTGAACAAGCTCTAGAAAACTATTGGAAAAATTTAAAACACCAACAGGGACCACTCTCCTCCAATATGTGGATTATCTTCTACTTTTGGGGGAAAAGAGCAAAGTAGTAGCCGAGGCTACCAACCACCTACTCAACTTCTTAGGACAATCCGGTCTGAGGGTTTCAAGGAAAAAATTACAATATGTAGAACAAGAAGTATTTAGGACATTTGATTAGCGAAGGGAAGAGGAGAATTAATCCAGAAAGGATACAGGGCATTCTGAAACTGCCTCTGCATTGGACAAAGTGGGAAGTTCGAAAATTTCTGGGATTAGTGGGATATTGCAGGCTTTGGTTAGAAGTCTATGCTCAAAAGACAAAAGGGTTATATGGGAAATTGCTAGAGTAAGAACCAGAAAAGCTACACTGGGAGGAGGAAGAAGTAAAATGGGTAGAACAGTTAAAGCAAGATTTAATATCAGCACCTGTTTTGGCCCTCCCTTCATTGGAAAAGCCTTTCCATTTATTTGAGAATGCCCAGGGAGGGACAACACTGGGGGTCCTGGCCCAGGACTGGGAAGGAAGAAAACAGTCAGTGGCTTTCCTCTCCAAAATCTTGGACCTGGTCTCCCGAGGATGGCCAGAATGTGTTCAGGCAGTGGCAACCACCGCCCTCTTAGTGGAAGAAGCTAGGAAGCTGACATTTGGAGGGGCCTTAGTGGTCAGCACACCTCACCAAGTAAGGAGCATACTAACTCAGTGAGCAGGGAGGTGGCTAATGGACTCCTGGATCCTAAAGTATGAAGCTATACTATTGGAAAGGGATGACTTGGTGTTGAGTGCAGACTCACAGGTAAATCTGACCACTTTTCTATGGAAAGGGGAAGAAACACTGCATGAATTGGAACATAAATGCTTAGATTTGATTGAATATCAAACTAAGGTGAGATCATATTTGAGGGAGCAGCCTTTACCTTCAGGAGAAAGATTGTTTATCGATGGGTCCTCTAGAGTGATCAATGGACAATGGGGAAATGGATACGTCATAATAGAGGGGGTAGGAGGATCCATAAGGGCACACAGGGCCTTACGGTCTGATTGGTTGGCACAAACCTGTGAGCTCGACGCACTAGATCAAGCTCTGAAGTTATTAAGCAGAAAAGAGGGAACCATATACATGGATTCTAAATATGCTTTTGGAGTAGTGCACACCTTTGGGAAAATATGGGAAGAACAGTGACTCATAAATAGTAAAGGAAAAAGTTTGGTCCACCAAGAACTCATCACCCAGACCCTCCACGATCTTTTACTGCCCTCTGAGATAGCGGTGGTGCATGTGAATGGCCACCAAAAGGGGGATTCCTTCGAAGCTAGAGGGAATCGGTTAGTGGATGAAGTAGCTAGGGAACTCTGTGAAGAATTAACACCAGTATTCATGTTTACCCCAAGAATCCCAGTCCCGCAGGTAAACCCTATTTTTACCGAAAAAGAAAGAACAGCTCAAGGGAATAGGCGCTATTGAATCCCAGGAGGGGAAATGGGTATTGCCAGATGGAGGCAAATGGTTAACAAGCAGATTATGCATGAGTTGATGGGAATTTTACATCAAGGAAGCCTTTGGGGAACTCAAGCCATGTGTGACCTCATGCTCCGTAACTTTGGATGTGTGGGGATACACACGGTGGCTAAGCAAGTGGTGGAAGGATGCCTAATTTGCAAAAAGGTGAATAAGCAGGTACTTAGGAAGCAGCCTGTAGGAGGCAGGGAGCCAGGTCTCCGACCATTTCAAATCATACAAATAGATTTCACAGAACTTCCAGCAGTAGGTACTCTAAGGTATCTTTTGGTCTTGGTGGATCACCTGACTGGGTGGGTGGAAGCCTATCCTCTGGTCTCAGCCACCATGAGGGGGGTGGCCAGGATATTAGAGCAAATAATACCTTGGTATAGAATAGTAGAAAGAGTGGACTCAGACCAGAGTAATCATTTTACATCTAAAGTCCTACAAGGAATAATGGAAGGGATAGGGATCAGCTGGGAATATCATACCCCTTGGCATCCTCCTTCTTTGGGCAAAGTGGAAAGGATGAATCAGACCTTAAAGAAGTGTTTATCCAAATTAGTGGTAGAAACCCATCTGCCCTGGACTAAGTGCTTACCCATTGCTCTGCTCCGCATACACACTGCTCCCCGCAAGGATATGGGCATATCGCCCTATGAAATGTTGTTTGGATTCCCGTACATGGGAGCGGTAGAGGCTCTCCCTAGCTATGAATCCAAAGATAAATTCTTGCAGAACTATATGCTGGGGATTTCTTCTTTGTCTGCCCTCAGGGAAAAGGGACTTCTGGCTCAGACTGCGCCTCTGGAATTTGTGGTGCATGGATTCAACCCTGGAGATTCGGTCCTGATTAAAGCCTGGAAAAACTTGAAATTACAAGCTGAGTAGGAAGGTCCCTTTCTGGTATTACTAACAACCGAAACAGCCACTCGGACAAAAGAAAAAGGGTGCACCCACTACACCTGGGCAAAAGGGCCCATTTCACCACCAGAACAGGAGGAGTGGGTGGTGTCTGCTGGAAACGAACCTCTGAAACTTCAGCTACGCCAGAAGGACCTGAATCAGCATGGGAGGAATGATCAGGTGACTTAAGAGCCTGGTCCTCGGATATGTTGGTTCTGTGAGTGTAGCTGCTCTACACATCATCCCGATTGTGCACCTGTACACAGGAATTGTACCAGTGAGTGTGACATTGTGTTAATAGAGGACTGGATAGATGAGGAGGATGAAGGGACATGGATCAAAGTAACATTATGGTGTTTCGCCCTCCCAGTGGGAGAAGGAACACATAAGGACACGTCTAGTTCCGGATTTGAGGATTGTGCCCCTTGTATCAAACAGGCTAAATTTCGCAACCAGATCAACCAGCTCTGATATACCATGCAGAGTAAAACTGTAGAGACCCGATCGGGTCTGACTGGGAGATGTCAATATCAGGAGATGTCAATATCAGAGGGTTACGTATTCCAAGTGTAATATCACAAAGGGGATTGTTTGCTATGATCCCAAAGTACCTCCATTTAGAACTTATCTGGAACTCAGGTTGGCAGTGGCTAATGAAAGGTGGGAAGGAGATGAAAAGCTCATAACATCGGTCCAGATATTTGAAATGCACAGGCCCGTTAACCTAACCTTCGATGCATGCCAAGTACCAGGAATGAATACGGTCAAGTATTCGTGTGGTAGCATGAGCTGGGTGTGGGCCTATGCCAAAGATCATAAATACTTGTGTAAGGAAAAACCCACGGATGCATATCGATCTTCTTACCCCTTCACAAAAGGATCTCTCTGCTTTATTATTTATTTATTTATTTATTTATTTATTTATTTATATTGCTATTTATATCCTGCCTTTTTCCTACAAAGGGCTCAAGGCAGCTTACATCTCCTCCTCCATCTTATCCCCACAACAACAACCCTGTGAGGTAGGTTGGGCTGAGAGTCTGTGACTGGCCCAAAGTCACCCAGTTGGCTCCATGGCTGAGCGGGGACTAGAACGCAGATCCTCTGAGTTCCAGTCCCATGCTTTTAACCACTACACCACACTGGCTCTCTACACCTAGTCCTAAGGAATGTGCAGGATGGAGTTGTGTCAGCTGGATTACTGGTAACTATGGAACCATGCAAGGAAAAATTATAACTCTGTTTAAGGGCCAAATCCCTGTGGCCTGCTCTCTTTTTACATGTAATCTGGTAATACTTCAAACTATCCCATCCCTATTGGAAGGTGTGCAGAGAAGACAGGAGATGACTCAACATTTTGGGTTTGGAATTGATGGATCAGGACTGGATCCAACTACCCTCTTAATTTTAAGGGTGGTAAATTGGACACATACTAAGGAACACTGAATATTCTATTCCTTTTACGAGACGCTAAGTGTATCAGACGTCCAAATGAAGGAATGGGCCCATTTGAAAAGGACCAAGAATTTGTTTATAAATTTAGCTGAGAAAATTGCAAACTCACTAAATGTCACTAATTGTTATGTGTGTGGAGGAACTAATATGGGAGAGCAATGGCCATGGAAAGTCCAGGAAATAGATTTAGGTAACCTGACTTATATAAATTTTACTCGGTTTCATGACCCCTATGGCCCATCAGCATGGGGGCTGGCAACCTCTATAGTGGGACATACTTGTGTGAGTAGGTTGTGTGGGGATCCTTATAACAAGGATATGGGGAGCCTAGTGTGTGAAACTACATATGAGACAAACCAGTCCTCTTGGTGGTACCCCACTCCCACACCCCCGGGAATGATAACCAGAAATCCTTTTCCTGCCAATACACACCTATATGAGGTTTGGACCCATGGTTGTAATGCTTCTCTAACATGGAAAGCTCCAGCAGATCTGTACTGGATATGTGGGAAGTCTGCATACCCCTCATTACCAGAAGGATGGTGTGGGGCCTGTGTACTGGGAACAATAAGGCCCAGCTTCTTCCTGATCCCAGCAACCAGAGGAGAAAGGCTAGGGGTTGCGGTATATGATGACCTAAGGAGAAGCAAAAGAGGGGTAGGAAGAGGTCTAAAGATTGGAAGCTGGAAAAATGATGAACAGCCTCCTGAATGGATAATCCAGTACTATGGCCTGGCTACCTGGGCCGAGGACGGGATGTATGGATATCGAACCTCTATATATATGTTAAATAGAATTATCAGATTGCAGGCAGTACTGGAGATAATCACTAATGAAACCTCAATAGCAGTGAACGTACTGGCAAAACAGAATGCCCAAATGAGAGCAGCCATTTACCAAAATCGATAAGCACTGGATTACCTGTTAGTCGAAGAAGGTGGAGTGTGCAGAAAATTCAACCTCACAAATTGTTGTCTCCAGATAGATGAAACTGGAAAGGTTATCAAAGAAATAACTGATCGAATGAGAAAACTGGCTCATGTCCTAGTCCAAAAATGGAGGGGAATTTTGGAATCCACTGGACTGGGAGATTGACTAGGAGACTGGAAGAAAATATTACTAATGGCCGAATTGGCGTTTGGGGGACTGTTACTCTTGCCCTGTTTTTTTCCATTGGTAACTAGAATGGTGCAGAGAACTATAGAATCCATCCATGTAGTGACTTCCCACAAAAATAATTCCCAAGGGCAGCGGATAATGACCTTTTCAGTGGTGCCAAAATATGAGGAGTTCGAAGCTGAGAAGGCTATGCTACAGGAACTTTTAGGAAAACCCAATGAAGAATTAGTCACAGTAAGATAGAACCAAAAGAAAAAGGGTGGATTGTGAGAAGTAGAAGATTACTGTGACTAACGAACTAGAACAGTTAAGGCTATGGATCATTTAGTGATTAATAAAGGTATTGTGATTAACAGACTAGAACGGGTAAAGCTATGGATCATTTAGTGATTAATAAAGGTATTGTGATTAACAGACTAGAACAGGTTACGCTATGTAGATCACTTAATGATTAATAAAGTTATTGTGATTAACACAAACTAATAGACTACAAGATGTAATCGGTAGACATGGCATTAAACTTTTGAACTTAGAATCCAAAGTATGGCTGCGTAATAAGCTAATGCATATTAATGGTGCCTCCTACTATGACTCAGAGGGTTATTAACATGAACATGGGATGTATGAGCAGGTGGGGGTAACATACCAAGGAGCAGTATGATGGAGGAGGATGGAGAAGAGTGTGAACTCCCAGTACCCCAGCCAATGGGAGAAAGGAGGCAGGGACTTTGCGCATGAAATAGGGAATAAAAGGCTGTGTAAACTGCTCCTCCAGTGCACTACCTTCGGGGTGAGTGCCTGGTCTGGCCAGAATATATTAAACTGTTGCTGCTTGGTACTTTGCCTCACGTATCATCATTGCTTGGATTTCATTCCTTACAAGGGACCAAACTGATAAGTTGCCTTTAGGATTCATTGTTCTGGTACTCACACAAAGTGCCCATTTAAACTAAAGTAGGAACATAGGAAGCTGCCTTATAACAAGCCAGACCACTGGTCCATCTAGCCAAGTATTGTTGACACTGGCTAGCAGCCAGGACTCTGCAGAGTTTCAGGCAGGACTTTTCTAACCTATCTGGAGATGCTGGTGATTGAATCTAGGATACATCTTCATAAATGCATGTGCTCTGCTAAAGAGCTACAGCCCTTCTCCTAAATGGTAATCCTTCCCAAATATGTCAGCCTTTTAAAAGAGGCACCTTTCAAGAATCATAAAGAAACTATTGCCACAGAACATCTGTGATGAGTCACAGACAACACACTCTTATGCATGTTTAGGAAGCAAAAATCCTACAATTCACAGTATGGCTGGCTAGAGAATTGTAGGACTTTTTACTTGTCTAAATATATATGTGATTGCACCCGTAGATTTCTTCCAGTATCTAAGAAACATAGAACATAGAAACAGAGTGAGTCAGAAGGGGTCTCCTGGGCCATCTAGTCTGATTCCCGACTCTAGCCAGCTCTACTCATGACATGCCTCTGCTCAGGACAAGAATAGTAGGTATATTTCTGTGCCACCCCTATACTCAAACTCATGCATGTATTCTATGAACACATTCATATCAGAGAGCCAGGAATGGTTGCTATGCTTGTCAAGTGTGCACCACATTTTTCTGCCATGTGCCTTTAGTCCACAACAGTTTAAATACAGAGAGCTCTGCCTGTGGCTTTGTGTGATATGCTTTTTCCAACTTAATAAGATTCCAAAAAACAATATTTGACACAAAAGCTCTGAATAATAACATGAGAAAGAAAATTACAACAATTCAGTGCATATGCATGTGTGTGGGGATGGGAGATAAAGTCTTTGACAATCAGATTTCAGAGATGCCCAAATTTTGACAACATAAACTGAGGAAATAATGAGGAAAATAAAGGTTAAGTTGCCTAACCATACTCATGTTTGATGTGCCTGAACACATCTGGCCAGGAGGGACTCAGGTGAAAAAGAGGAGAATGAAATGGAGGCTGATGAGTCCCCTGCAAAGATATTGATCTGCTGACTCTTTTTAGTAACCATTAGAGAGAGATGAGCAGACAGTAATTAAAATAACTTACACACTGGGCTGGTTTCAAACTCAAACCTTCGGCTGAAGCCACCATACCCTGCTGCGGTGCGTGCTCGGATCTGGAAAACATATGCTGAAGCAGGTTTCAAGCCATCTGCAGCAATTTTTGTCTCCTTGGACTTAATGATGGTATAGCTGGACTCTTGATTCTGTTTGGTACATGTGCACACGCACGTGTACACACATGCAAGCACACATGGGGAGAGAAGAGTAAAACTTATAAATAGCAGGTACAACTTGGTGTCTATCACTTTCCAGCAAGAGTGGGGTTTACATGAGAGGAGCCAGGGGTCAGACTAGATGGCCCAGGAGACACCTTTTAACTTGCTTTTTTTCTGTTTCCATGTTTCCATTATTCATGATCTTTTAAGTGGTGTTAAGAGTTGAGGAACAGACAGCAGCTTCACACCTTCCCTTCCTTCCTCCCTTTGTCAGGGTTACATCTCCACCAAACATAATGGCATAAACTTTATGCTGGAGTGGCGAACTTCAAGCCCAGGTTCTTCAGAGGTTCCCCACCAGGAGAGCCTATACTTCACAATCTCTCATTGATCCTACTTTTTAAATGTCTATCACCAGGGACTCCACCTAAATGCAATTCAGTGCATTTTCTGTGACACAGATATTGGTTTTGGCAAGTTTATCAAGTATTATTCTCCTAGCAAAAGTTCTATCTCATGCAAAAAATGTGCATCATTCACATCCAGGTGCATTTAAAGCACCATGGGAAAAGTCAAAACAACACTTATTTAGCTTGCTTGAAATTTTAAACTCTGGAGTGTTTAAAAGCATGGCAGAGGGCACTACAGGCATCAAGAGAACTTTAAGTTGTTCCAGATGGGGTCCACTGGCAAAGAAAAAAAAGGGGGGGGTTTGTATCCAGAATTAGTCACATGTAGTGTAGATCCACTGAAATTAAAGGGATTTAAGTTAGTCATGGGTAAGTTTAGTCCTACTGATTTCAGTGGGCCTAGTCTAGAACCAACCCTAAGAAAACTACCCACCAGAATCATCTGTACAAACTAAACTTGCCTGGAAATATGGGAAACTAAGAATCTTTTAATACCCACACTGGATTCCCAGAGTGAGTCTGCTGCTGTCCTTTAGAGATTATGCAATCTGGAATGCTGATACCTGATCACTGTTACATGTCCATTTTTCAATGGATGATCTGCATTGTTGTTTGAAACCTTATGCATTCATAAAATAAACATCCTAAAATAAATATTATGTATAGCTTCACTTCAGCATTTTTTAAATATTGGAGTATGTTAGGCCATGGCAAGCAACTTCTGGTGCTCCAGATGTTTTGGTCTACATGTCCCGTAATCCCAAAAACTGGTTAAGCTGGCCAGCACTGATGTAAGTTGCAGGCCAAAACATCCTGAGGGTCACAAGTTGTCCACCTCTGAGTCAGGCAGTAGGTTAATACAGATGGCTATTTGCTAAATGGGAAATTATCATGATGAGCAAGTAACCATGAGGTATACCAATCAATTGTATTGTCCTGTAAAATCTGAGAAGACACTTTCCATACTTCTGCATTAGAATGGGGGGCCTTCACAAGCAACCATGGCAGCATAGGAGAAACTTCTACATGGTACAATATGTGTATGAATGATGGAACTTCATGGGTGATATTAATAGTGTGCGTTTTTCCTACCCTTTAAAAATTATTTTGTATGTTTTTCGTTTATTAAATCAGTTAATACACAATCCTCCCAAAATCTAACAAACACATGGATAATAAACAATACAATTTTTTAAAAAACAATAAAAATTATATAACAACAAAGACAGTGCATCCCACCACCAGAACCATTGGTTACACATTAGCTGTTTTACTCTCTCAGGAGGCCCCATCTAACAGGTGTTAATATATTTGTTATTCATAGAATCATAGAGTCATACAATAGTAGAGTTGGAAGGATCCATGAAGGCCATCGAGTCCAACTCCCTACTGTTGCAGGACACCAAGTTACACCATTCCACTCAAATGGCTGTCCAGGTTCTTTTTGAATGTCTCTAGTGTGGGAAGAGCCCACCACCTCTCTAGACAGCTAGTTCCACTGTTGTACTGCTCCGACAGTGAGAAGCTTTTCCTGATGTCCAGCCTGAATCTTGGTTGTTGCAACTGGAATTGATTGTTCCATGCTGAGCACTCCTTTTTCAGAGAGAAGAGATCTTGACCTTCTTCTTTGTGACAGCCTTTGAGGTACTTATAGAGGGATATCATGTCCCCCCTCAGTCTTCTCAAGACTGAACATGCCCACTTCTCTCAGTCTCTCCTCATAGGGCAGTGTTTCCTTGGCCATTTTTGTTGTCTTCCTCTGGACCCTTTCTAATTTTTCTGCATCTTTCTTCACCTGTGGTGCCCAGAACTGGACACAGTATTCCAGATGAGGTCCAACTAGTGAGGAGTATAGAGGAACTACTACTTCTCGTGATTTGGAAGTAATACTTCTGTTAATGCATCCCAAAATAGCATTTGCCCTTTTGGTGGCTGCATCACATTGTTGGCTCATGTTTAGCCTATTGTCCACAATTACTCTGAGATCTATTTCTTTTTTAGTGCTGTTGAGCCACATATTCCCCATCTTGTATCTTGCATCAATGCATTTCATTTCTCTTTCCTAGGTGCAGGACTTGGCACTTGTCCTTATTGAATCTCATTCTTTTGCTTTCAGCCCAGTGTTCAAGTTTATCACGATTGCCCTGGATCTTCATTCTATCTTCTAGAGTGTTTGCAATTCCACCCACTTTTGTATCATCTGAGAATTTGCTTATCTTTCCTTGTACTTCTTCATCCAAATCATTAATAAAGATGTTGAAAAGCACTGGGCCCAGGACTGAACCCTGTGGCACCCCGCTAGTTACCTCCATCCAAATTGAGAAGGTGCCATTGATGAGCACTCTTTGTGACCTATTTAGCAGCCAATTTTGGATCCACCTAATAGGTAGATTATGTCCACAGTGTTCCCTCTGTCCATTTGGGAGGTTACCCAGTCAAAAAATTAAATTAAATTAGTCTGACAGGATTTATTTTTGATAAATCCATGCTGGCTTCACTGCATTTTCTTCAAGATGCTCGCAGACAGATTATTTAATAATTTGCTCAAGAATTTTTTCCAGGGATTGAATCAGACTAACTGGTCTATACCCAATGTACACAAGGAACTCAGTGCTTTATGACTTAAACTACTTCCACTGGTGCAGAGCGTTTTCTAGGTCTTCTCTAACTGTCACCCTGTTCCAGTGAGTTTCCTCTTTTTCCCTTCCATCAAGGTTCTCTTCTGCCACCTCAGCTTGCTGATGCTCTTCTTGCTTCTGGACTACACTTACCAGTTGCAGCTCCTCCCCTCTTTCTAGAAACTATTCATTTTCTTTTATTGTCTGATGGGTGGACACTCGCTACTCTTATGCTCTCACCTTTTCCTGTAACAAGGCTACTAGTGTGCAGCTGTTGCAGTTGTTGCAGGCCACCACCACTGTGGAGTCTCCTTGGTCCATTGTTCATTCCTCTTTAGTGATTCTGTCTTTGGAAGGGCTTTTGAGAGAACTAGTGCTCTACAAGGAAGAAAACAAGTGTGTGTGTGCGTGTGCGTGCGCACATGCATGCGCTGGGGGCTGGTGGAATTAAGGTGAAATAAAGAAGAGAAGCAAAGGGGGAGAATGTTAGGGACCTCCCCTGCTGAACTCCTGTTCTCTCACTCTGGTCACTTGCTCCGTGGGAGCTCTGGTCTGCATTATAAGAGGTCCTGCTTACATCTCTCCCTACTGCAAACTATCCACACACATACGTCAAGACCTGGTGCTTTTTTCTGATTGCCACCTCCAAGGGAGGCATTAGCAGTTAAATGCGCAGTACTTGCCCTTTTACCTGTGGGGTGCCCTGTTCATTCCAGTTCCCCCTCACTCCCACTTGCACTGGTTAAACTGCATGAAGGGTGAGAATCCAACGCTTACCTAGTGATATTTAGTTCTACAACTTTATGCCTTCACCATTCAACATCCATATGGGAGACAACATGCTAATGTTGATTTTTTCACCCTCTCTCGCCAGGGTCTCTGGACATCAGCTGGAGATGGCAAACATTTCTTGGGCTGGGGGATGTGTAAGGAGGTAGTGAGGATTGCTGCTTACTTTCCAATGTCTGGGGAAGTTGTCTTGGGAGGAAGGTTGGGTGTGGTGGCAAGTGCTTATTTATTTATTTAAAACATTTCTATGCCGCTCCCATCGCAACAAAGCCTCGGGGCGGCTCACAATTCCCTTCAAAATTTCAAATTTATGGAAGTATGGACCAGGATGGGTTTGCCATTCCTCTTCCTCCTGACGACATCACATTAAGTCTGGTGACGTAACTTAAGTAAACTATTGTAGTTTTTAAAAACTTGGTTTAAATTTGGCTTTAAAAACTGTATTATATTTTATGATGTTTTATTGTTATTCTATTTTGTATCATATTTTACTTGCTGTTGTGAACCAGTCAGAGAGCTTCAACTATTGGGTGATACAGAATCATCAACATTGTCATTGTTGTTGCCGTCATCATCTGCCTCTGACATGAACTTGCAAGGCAACTTGCAAACCACTCTTTCCCTCAGTCTTATTTACAGAGTTATTGAAGGATTATGTTATAAAATAATTCATGTGAATTATTTTAAAATGGCACAATATTCTGGAAAGGAACAAAGCAAATTAGCCTGCAGAGCTCTATGCATGTACCTGGGAGAAATACCATTGAACTTACTTCTTGGGACTAAATGTCTTGAGATGTTTAGTGAAAGGTGGGATAAAAATGTATTATTAAATTAAATCAATTAAATTAAATTAAATTAAATTAAATTACATTACATTAAATTGGGACTTAGAGAAACAGAGCAAATCAGAACAGGTCACCCGGGCCATCTAGTCTGATCCCCGGCTCCAGCCGGCTCCGTTCATGACATGCCCACCATGTGCATGTCCAGCCTATCCTTGAACACCCTCACCGATGGGGCCTCAACCACCTCCTGTGGAAGCCCATTCCATACCCTCGGGGTCCTAACTGTCAGGAAGTGCTCCCTGGCATCCAAAGTGAACCTTGGTTCCTTGAGCTTGGCTTTGTTGGAGCATGTCCTGCCTTCCTCTGCAGGGGAGAACAGGTCCCTACCCATCTCTGTGTGACATCCCCTCACATACCTGTATGTCGCCAACAGACTTACTTCTGAGTAGAAACAAATAGGATGGCAGTGTAACATGAGCCTTATTTTAATATAATATGCAGAAGATGGAACTGACAGGAAACCTTAGTATTAATTCAACAGATGCAATGTACTAATGAAAAATAAAAGTCTTTATCTATGCACATACACATCCAAGTTTCCTAATCGGCTACCTTATGATCAATTTATCACTATGTTACACAAAAAAAATACTCTCTTCTTTTTTAGTGGACTCTCACTGAATCACTGAGGAAGATCGAAATCAAAGAGGGCAAGGTCTTGCAATGACACAATCATACCTTTTCAAAATATTTGATTTCATATTCCAGGATGATGCCATTGGGTCGATCTGGTTCCTGCCAGGAAAGAGAGATGCTATTTTTGGCTACTTTTCCTTTTTTCACATTTGTGATAGGAGATGGTGCTGTGGAACAGGAGAAGAAATCAAAACAAAGTTGGAATAATTATTAGTTTAGATGAAGAAAAAATCCCATCATAACAGCTCTTTGCAGTAAACATCCTTTCATCTCCAACTGATAAATTGGTGAGAGTCAAGAGAAAATTGCCATCTTCTTGCCTGGTAGACAGATTTGCACAGTAGAGATTCAACATCCCCCCACCCTAAACACAGTGTATAAGCTGTTTTCCTAATAAGAACAATGTTATTGAATCTGTCCAGTCTTAGCATTTTGTCTGCAATGGTCCAAACCAGATGTCTTGAAATCAGACTTGGTTATTCTAAGAGTAAACTAAAGCAGAATAACCTCATGCCTATGGGCAAATCCACCTTTGCTGGAGTCTCAATCTGGCCCTGTTGTGCCCAGATGGCTATGCCCCTATCATTCTGACTACTGATCTTCTTGTAGTTGCCTGGCTTTTGTGCATGGTTCCCCCTCCCTGCCATGCTAAAGAATTGAAACATCACCCCCTGGTTTAGCTACTGGCAGCAGGTCCCTTAAATTAAGATTTTTGTCCCCACTCCCTTCACTTTTGGGGTTGTTTCCTTTGGCTCTACTCAACACTGGAATGTCCACCTAAGATATTTTGTGAGAATAAATTCAGGCCTCAAGCTGAAAAAGGATCCCCAGTCCTGCAGAAGACCCACTGAAAGCAGTGATTAGTCATTATTATCTTGTCACATTTATTTATTTATTTAAAACATTTTTCTGCCGCCCCCATCACAACAAAGCCTCGGGGCAGCTCACAACAAAAACTAAAGACATAAATATAACAATTATACAAGTAAAAATATTAAAACCTGGTGCATCTCAGCTTAAAAGATTTAAAAACCTATAAATACAAATAAATTAACAATTAAAATGAGTTTTAAACAAAAAGGTCTTATCCTGGTGCCAAAAAACAAATAACGACGGCGCCAGGCAGACCCCTCTGGGGAGCGCATTCCATAGATGGGGCGCCACCGCAGAGAAAGCCCTCCTCCGGGGGACTTTGATTTTAATCGATCTGTTGTAAGTACAAGGAGTTCTGGATCCAACTCCGTCTATCTGCAATGGTGCTGGGTCAGACTACTCAGCCTAGATATTTTCCAACATCTTATTGTTTTGTTTGGTGGAGAGGGATATCCCATGCAGGTTGCAATAATCTTCAGGGCTGGCGGAAATACTTACAAGGGCTGTGGGGATGAAATGGCTTACCATTCTAAATAAGCTGACTAGGGTGTTCTCTTTCTCTGTCTTCAGAACATATGGAAAAGCTCTGCCATAGTTTGAAGTGTCAACAGAGCCATGTGGGCTGCCCAGTGGCAAAATGTTCTACTTTCAAAATGCTCCAATGGTAATACGGTTGGTGAATAAAAGATGGCTGCTCCATTGGAAGGAGGTACAGGAACAATCCTATAACCATGGCTCAGAGTTTGGAAAGCTTGATCTGGTCAAATGTAACAAAAACTTTTCATCCATTCCCATTCAATTCTTCCAAGGCAATGAGAAGACTGGAAATTTCTGGTTGGTTTCTTTGTTTTTTTAACCAGTTTCTACTGATATCTGAATACAGGATAGTGTTCTTCCTTCAGTCTGTGATTAATGAATAAACCAGTACCTCTGTCTCACTCATTCTCTATTCTGTTCCACAGCCAAAAATGGGTTACAAAGTTTTCAGGGTGAAGCATGTAAGCTTGAGACTCAAGCATGTTCTTTCACACAGCAGCATAGAAAATGGTGAGAGATGAGGGGGGCTATAGGCCAAAACATCTGAGTCTGACTCCCTATGCCTGATCAATCTAATCCTCTTTTTTTAGAAAAACTGCAAAGGTATCTGGTATACCATCACCTTACAGCAGAGAGGCAGATCAAGAGCACTGTGCTGAAAGACCAGACATGTTCAGCTCTTCATCCGACCTAGTCATCAAAAGAAATACTAACTTTAAAAATTCCTTCCTTCCTTCAAGCAGAGATGGGTGCTTGGGCAAGGTTCCATGTGCCTCTGGCAAGCCTTGGCCCTTCCCATTGAGAAAAGGCTAGCATGAGAGTGGATAATCACACAATGCCCTTAGTGCCTCCACTCCACGCCACGCCACTCCCTCCTCCTGGCCTTATTTCTAATGGCAAATGCTAAACAGAGAGGTCAATGGACCAACACTACTGGGAGAGAGCATGTAAGTCTGGCTGGGAGTGGGAGGAATTTTCTGGTTTAGTCCTATGTGACTGTTCCTTAAGGTTCACTAGAGGAGAGCACCATTCTTGCCATGGGGAGTGAATTGACTGAAGCCTTGGGACTCCCTTAGGTGTATAGTAATTAGTTCATTCATTTAATTTTACCACTAGGGAAGTTTGGGTGTAATTTAATTTTCCTCTCCCAGACCCAAAAATATATGGGGCTATCTCAGGCCTCCCTTAAAATAATCACTTTCAAATCTAGGGTCATCTTTATTACTGTCAACTCATTATCCTGCCTTTCTATAAAATTCTTAAGGTGGTTGCATTATTTCCTTCATTCTGTGCCTCAGACTTTTCTTAAAGTGATCACCTTCTGCCTCTACCATTTGCCATGCTCCACTCTTCATTACACCAAGTATTTTCTCTGCCTTTTCAAGAAATGTTGGAAGTTGAGGATGTTAAAAGGGAGTCAAGGAGGTTAAAGGGGAAAATCATTGTAAAGTAAAAGCCAGCAAAACAAATCCCCATATTTCTGCTAGTAATATAAAAAAGAGTATTGTTCAAAAATCCATTTACTACAGCAAATTTTGGCCTGTTTTGAATAACAGATTCAGTTTGGACCTCATAACAAAATAAGGCTTATGCTAATCACTATTTAGAACCCAAGTAATGACTTCCAAACATGCAACAGGCAAGACATAAGTCTTGAAAAGCGAGATACATAATTTATACCATAAATTTTCAAAACAAAACAAAAATGTAAATATGGATTAGAGTAGCCAGAACACTTGGATTTATGTCCTCACATCACTCAACTTTAAATGCTTATTCCTGTCTCCATAGGAAAGCAGCCTTTGGAGGCAGAATTATGACTGTGGTTTGTCAATCTGAACATCTGGCCAAGGTCATAGTTAACATAAACCATGACTTAGCTGGCCAATCACAAGCCAGGCTTTATTCATCCATCACAGAGGTGTCCCCATATTTTTTGGGTTAGTGAGCATATTTAGAATTTCAAGAATGTATCTCACAAAATTACTGATACGGACAGAGTATTTGCTTGCTTATATGGAGGTCACCAGGGTCTTATGGTCAGTTATAAAACACTGATTTCCCTGAAGGAAAACAGCTGAGGCTAAAAGAAAAATAACTTATCCAAGAATCTAAGTAAAAGGCAGAGATGGGGTCTGAACTCCAAATCACAGAACCACTCTTTTGAACCCAAATGAGGATGGCGCCAATGGGCAGCACTTGGTTTTCCATCATACTAGCCTCACAGGGTTTTTCTCTCTAAAAAAATGAAATAAATCTTAAAAAATGGGTTTGTGCACCAAAGCCCCATTGCCCAAACAGTGGATCCCCTGAATGCAACAGAATTACTGGAGAAAGAACCCAATATCTGAACACTGGCTAGTGTCTGAACTGAGTCAAAATTATATCATTTCCTTTCTTAAAAAAAGTTACATTTGAGTCATTATCCAAAGAATTGCACATCAGGTTCTATGTTTCTAAGGGGCCTTATATCACTCAATCAGCAGCAAATCACTTGCGTAACTGATGGGATTTTCAAAAGCATATTTTGATGTGGGGTCTGACATCCAGAAAAACAAAATCCAAAACTTCTACTGTACCTAAAGCAGTTCTTCAGATAGCAGTCAATGCATAAAAGCATTATATAGAATAGCTCTTTATAGTTAATTATTGAGGTGTTAATCAATTGGATTTTGCTCACAGTATTTTACTCTCTGTGTGTGCGTGCATGTGCATGCGTGTGCACTAGTGTGTGTTAAAAGCAGCCTGCTTTGAAGTCTTCTCAACCTTTGCGGTTTGACACTTTGACAGACATGCATCTCTGATGACATAGATAGCTAACATGCCCATTAACTGCTATGCAGAATGATATGTACAACTGGGGCGGGGTGGGGAAAAAAATAAGAGTATGGGTAACTATACACCCAGAATACATCAGAAAGGCAGAAAATGTATCCTTTGAGGATCTTCCTCAAAAGAAGTGCTAAAGTATAACTGCAAGATAAGAACCTATTAAGAATGTTCCATTGATCTTTGTGGTTCAGGCAGGAAACCATAGCCACTTTGCATCCTCCATATGCCTAAATTACCACTGAAGAAGGAAAGTATGCATATTTTGGTTTTCTTTGTCAAACAGAATGTAATATAATCTCTGTAGTCAGACATCTTCTATCGTTCTCTTTTTAAAAGCTTGGAATGAGATATTCTGTAACATGATCACAGGAAAAAGTGCTGCTATAAAAATAGCATTTTAAAGGTCATTAGTACTACAAGGACAATATCCTCTAGAAAAGGGAACCATGTTAACCAAATCAAAAATGTGTTTGTTTGTTTAAGTGATGCCCCACTTTTCAACAGATTCCTAAGGCAACTTACAAAATGCTAAAATTGTAATAAAACAAATTAAAACAAAAACAATAAAATTAAAACACCCTATAAAATGGCAGTGTAAAAGCAATCAATCAATCAATAGAAATAAAGCCAAATACTAAGCAGCATAAAAGAACTGGGCAGAAAAAAATCTTGAAGAACAAAAGTTCATCCCCTGGAACCAAAATGGCATCAAGGTAGTTATCAGCTAAATCTCTTTGGAGAAAGTGATCCACAGTCAGTGTCCTACCATTAAGTAAGCCGTTTGTCCTGTAAGTACCTTTCACCCATTAAATTATGGCAGTGACACTCTTCTGTACTATGGACATTATTACATCCCCTTTATATTCCACCTTTGTTCCTCTTGCAGGAAACCCACCACCAGCTACTTCAGGGAGAGAAGACCAAGGCAGTGGCTTTGGGATGCTGTTGAAGAGTGGTTCCAAAGGACATGGCCCATTTGGTACCCATTTAGTGACTGCTTCAGGATTGCTGCAGTTGAGGTGGGAAGAGGACAGTCTCACAGCAGTTAGAAGCACAGCAGCCAGTTCATTTTTAATGTTTTTTTCATATACCATTTTAATTATATGTCTGGGTAACTCTGGGGAGAAAGAAGGTACCCTCATTCCAAAACAGTGCCTCCAATTCCCAACCCAGCCAGCCTATCCAGAAGAATACCATGATCAATGGTATCGAAAGCTTCTGAGAGGTCCAGGAGAACCAACAGGGTTGTGCTCCCCCTGTATTTCTCCTTGCATACTTATAAGATGTGCTCATATTGCTTGCCATTCAAAGGAGAGAACATTATTTGAGAATAAATCTAAGTTTCCTGATAGAACTGAAGACCAATTTGTTGCCAAAACATAAATCATGTGAAATACATGTAGCATAACCAGAATCATAATACATAAACATTTCTGTAAATTCTGAAATTCACAAAATTCCTTAGTGCTAATTTAAAAATAGAGTTCTTTGTTCTAAGGAATAGCTTGTAGTAAACACTGGAACATTCAACTTCTACACAAAAATGGTAATTTTCTTTGTGTATCTCCCCACTTCCTTTTTGTCTATGGGATTGCTTTTCCTAACTGTTGCCTCATTTTACTTTCAAAATAATCATATGATGTCTAAGCTAAGAGAAAAGTAACTAACTCAATAACCTAGAAAGCTTCATTCAGAAAAGGTTCATCTCATTGCTTATTTGAACTTGGATCTCCCTGGTCAATTCCAAAGGCAGAACAACACACAACAGTCAACAGAAGACAGAATAATGGCCAAAATGGCAGCCCAAATGTTCCCATTTTCACAGTAACACATTTCATCACAATTACCTATGATGTTTCTTTGCATTTTCCCATTGTCTGCTGCCCCCATTATGGCATTTCTGCTCTGACAAAATATTATGGGGGAAAGGGAAAGAACTGAACGTGAAAGAACTGAACTGAACATTTCACAAAGAAGCTGTGTGCCAAGCATCACATATAATTCTGCTCTAACATGGTGTCTCAGCCTGCCACAAACTGGGACAATCCAGATGACTTCGACTACACCCCACATCATCCCCAATCAGTACAGCCAATGAGCCTGCTGCCTGAAGGATAACGAGAGGTATGATTTGTACAGCATCCGTTTGGGAAAGGTTCTTCTATCTTATTATGGCATGCTAACACATTCTTGTCTTTCTCAAGCTTGAAAAATAGCCAATGAAGTTCATAGGAGAGTTTGTGTGTATGTGTGTTTACTTTCACCCTGAAAGCAGTAAATGACAACATTCCTACACCACCTATACTATGTGGTATGCAGCTGAGCAGAAACCATCCAGCAGTGAATCTGAAATAATTCAACCAAACCCACAAAAATGCCTATGATTCTCTGAGTTGACTGCATTTAGCCAGCCAACTAGGAAGTGTTGTACCTGACTCCCCAGGATCCTGACATAATAGAGATATCTATCAGCTTTCTCAGGGCATTCAGGATAGGCATGACTCCTCTAGGCTCCAGATAGGCATGACACGGCCAAACACTAGAATAATCAGCTGTCTCAGGGTATGCATGATAGGCTTAGCTCTCCTAAGCTCGAGCCCATTCAAGTGACTAGTAACTGCCTCAGAGAATTCCCCTGGTAAGTGGAAAGAGCTTACCTACAATGTAATGGACAAAGATTGCTTAGAAGGTGTAAATTAAAAGATAAAGCTTACTGCTAACCAAATCTGCTTCTGTATATCGCTTGCTCAACTGCTTATGTGATTCTGTAACTCCCCATTGTTGCCATTGTTCTCATTCTTGTCAAAAACTGATTGTATTGTTCCCCATTTGCCGAAAGCGGATTGTGAAGGTATAAAGATCTCCTTCCAACTCTGTTCACCACCGCATTCCTCTATGAATGTGGTCCCTGCTGCAGGAATAAATCTCCTCTTTACTTTACCATCCGGTCTCTGGCCTCGTCTGTAACACCGCGGGTACAACAGGAAGCACAACACAAGTGCAGTGGGACAAGTATGTTATTTTAAAAGAAGTATTATAGTTACATGTTGTGCTGCTCTGACAGCCTCTTGGCCAGGATTCCATTTTCTCTTCTTGAGAAAATCATGGGGCCTTCCTAACAAAGACAACATGCAAATTAATTACTGGCATTCATAGATTACATTGACATGAGAATCATGTTCTCTCTGGTGGTGGTTAGCTATGCCAGTAATGAGAAGCAATCCTGAATTAGAATAAACCAGCACTCCCATGTGTTGTAGCTTCAACATCCTTTCCTTTCAAATGCATCCTGTGACACACAGGAGAAAGAGCTGGATTTGGGAATTGTCACAGAGATGGAAAAAAGCTGTTCTAGAAGAACAGGTTGTGTTAGCTGTTCAGGAAAGACAATTTAAACTACCCCACTCCCAATGATAAAAGATAAACAACATTACAAAAAGAAATAGTTCAAAGGCCAATGTTCTGTGGTAGCAGCCTTGGTACTATTTCTATGCCAAGTGTTACTTTTTACTTTTAGGCTCCCCGAAGCTACATAATGGCACTTAGCTTTTACATAATGCTTCTAAGCATTCAAAGCATGTCACACATCCTAGCCTATAGTCTTAATACCTTGTAAAGTACGTACTATTTTCCCTATCTTGTGACACATTGAAGGGGCTGTCCCTGCTTTGTCACTCTCTTTAAATTACTACTTAACTGTATGCGTATTTCATCATTTTTCCTATACAAGATTTAATCAGAGAGAGAGAGAGAGAGAATGCAATTTCATCTCTGTTTTTGTTTACTTTGCTCTCTGGATAGCTCTCACAATGCAAGCTGTCAGGAATCTCTAATGAGCCCCATCAAAACCCATTTTAAAAGAAAGCCTGAGCTTTAGCAGCTATCCAGGTTCTGTGCTCCTATAAATGGGATGACTACCACTTTTATGACCATCTGAAGTCTTGGGAAACAGTGGAAAAAAGTGAAGACACCAAGAATAAGGAATCTTATTCTTGATGAATAAGAAAAAACTTGATGGAATCAGCCAAAAAGTGGATTATTTATTGACCACCTTGTTTGCAAGCAAAGATCATCCACAGTTTAGCTCTCCTTTAAGTGTTTGCTGTTTCACTGATGTCAGGAAAGCATAAAGTAAAATAAACAAATAAACAAACCTATTTGCAGCTTCTCTGAGTCAATGTCCATGGTTGGAGCCTTCTGCACTTTGACACAAGACTCCCAGGACATTGCCTAGGCAACGACTGCCTTTTCAGATGCCACAAATAGCGTCAATGCACTTGCACAGGTTTGAATAGAAAATTCATACATTTGCACAATTTCTTGCTCTATGAAATTGAACCACTGACAGCTCTTCCAACTTGCCACTCAGGTATTTTGTTTTGGGGAGGAGTCAATGGTTGGCAATTCAGTGATCATGAAAAATGATATCTAGGGAGAAAAATGGAATAAAAGGTGGGGGGGGAGCCACAGCAAGCAAAAATGGCTCATGATCCCAGCAGGGAACAGTCACTCCATCATGCCACTTAAGGCATTGGTGGGGCAGCATTCACTAGCAGAGACCTGGCAAGCTCAGCAAGAGCACAGTGGTACCTCGGCTCATGAACGCCTCAGTTCACGACCAAATCAGGTCACGAACAAAAGTTTCATTAAAAAATTGCCCTAGGTCATGAACTCTGCATTGGGTGACGATTACAAGTGTGCCAGCATACCCTGCAAGGGTGTGATCACCGTCATCCTGGTGGGGGGAGATGGCTGCGTTTGTGTTTGGGGGGGAGATGGCCGTGATTGTGCCCGCCTCCCCCCGTGCACCTGTGCCCACCTCCCCCCCACACGCCCATGCCTGCACGCCCATGCCTGCCTCCTCTGCACACCCGTGTGTGCCTCCCCCCACATGCCCACGCCCGCCTCCCCCCTCAGCGTGCCCACGATCGCACCCATCTCTCCCCATCCCCCCACATGATCGCTGGCGGGGGGAAGATGGCTGCGATCTTTGTTGTTCTTTGTCACTTTGGTTCAATTTTCTGTGAGTAAAAAAAAAATAGTTGCAGAACAGATTAACCTTATTTACATTGACCCTTATGGGGAAATTTGACTTGGCTCACGACCAATTTGGGTCATGATCAGAGTCCTGGAATGGATTAGGTTCGTGAGCCAAGGTACCGGTGTATTTCAAAAATACAGTTTGGATACTAAACAGCCTTTTAATAAAATCATGCAAATTACAACCAAACTACGATTTATGGTCACGTTGCTCAGTTGCACAAACTTCTTTTTCTCAAATGTGAACAATGCACAGCAAACATTTAAAATAATATCAGGGGATTGTGATTGGACCATGATTAGAAACCATGGCAGGTTCAAAAAATAGGCTTCCACCTTGTTTCTATCAAAAACATTTTTTAAAAAATTTGGACATTACATTTCTAGCCCCATTATTGACAAACAAATTTATGCATATTTGTTTTTAAATGTACAAACTTCCATATAAAGTGCCTAAGAAAGCTAACAACAAAATACGATAAAATGGTTTTGAATCCTGGATACCTTAAGAACTGATCAGACAACTGTAGCACATAAGCTAGTAAAATGATGAACACACAGCATAGACATGTTTCTTGAAATATTGGGAAAGAGGTTGTACAAAATGATGCAGATGCAGTTTGCTAAATTTCAGCTTGCGTTTCTTATGCAAAGGGCTTGTTGTGTAAAGTTACGCAAAGTCCTTCTGCTTGCAAAAGAGGACTTCTAATTATAGAAGAGCACCAATGAAACACAATCATTGCAAAAATGTGGTCAACATAAAAATTTCAAATAAAAATTAAAGCAAACTAACATGCATGATATTATGAGTATCATAACTCATATGACTGAGTCCAACAGAAGTATACTTGGTGAAACTAAAACTTGATGGAGCAACTCTCAGCTGCAATCTCCCAGGACACTACACTTAAAACCCTGGGCATTCCTCAGTGCTCAGAGGCAGCAAACGGGGCGGGAGGGGGGGCGCGGTGTTCTCCATGGTAGTTTCCTAACTATGAAATGACCTTCCCACTGAGGCCTGCCTGGCACCAACCTCATCATCTTTTCAGTGCCAGGTTTATTTATTTATTTATTTATTTATTTATTAAAACATTTCTATGCCGCCCCATTCGCCGAAGCCTTGGGGCGGCTCACAACATAAAATAAAAGAAATAACAATATAAAATAAGTCGCCCTGGCCTGATAAAATAAGCAAATAATATTAACAATTAAAATGATGCTTAAATAAAAAGGTCTTTGCCTGGCGCCGAAAAACAAATAACAATGGCGCTTTTTGCTGAGGCATTTAAATATATTCAAGATATTCAAGGTATTTAAATATATTCAAGATATACAAGGCATTTAAATATATTCAAGATATTCATGGAGGAAGATTGCCTAGCAACAGTGACACATGCATTGGTTACTTCCTGGTTGGACTTCTGTAACGCGCTTTACATGGGGCTGCCCTTGAAGACAGTCTGGATACTTCAGATGGTGCAAAACAGAGGATGGAGCTGAACAGAGGCTTCCCATCAAAGTCCGGGTTCAGTTCAAGGTGCTGGTTATTACCTATAAAGCCCTAAATGGCTTGGGACCTGGATACCTAAAGGAACGCCTTCTTCCCTATTTGCCCTCCTGCCCCCTGAGATCAGCAGCAGAAGCCCTCCTCCGGGAACCCTCTGTGAAAGATATTAGAAGGCAGAGCACCAGGAAGAGGTCCTTCTCTGTGGTGGCGCCCCATCTATGGAATGCGCTCCCCAGAGAGGTCCGCCTGGCACCATCATTTTATGTTTTTCAGCGCCAGGTTAAGACCTTTTTATTTCATCAATATTTTAATAAGTTTTAATATGGTATTTTTAATATTATATTTTAACTGCAGCCAGAGTGGGTCAATTTGTTTAGGTTGTTGATACTTCATTATAATTTATTTATATTTATATTTGTATTTTATTATGTAAGCCATCCTGAGGCTTTTGCAATAGGATGGCATATAAATATCATAAATAAGTTAATAAATATTTGAGGGCTTAAAGTGATTACCCCATCCCAGATGTTTTAAAGGACTACTATTCTTCATATGTTGTTTTAGATGTCTTTAGTTTATTTTTAAATTTTTCTAATTTGGAAAAAATAAGGCATTTTGTTGTATTGTTTCTATAAATTATTGTAAGCTGCCTAGACAACTTTGGCTGCTGGGTGACAGTGAGGAGGCAGGGGGGCTCACCCCTTTTCCTGGGGCCTTCCACAGAGCAGGGCCGAAGATAACAGGGCAAGGCTGGGAATCTGTGTGGGGAGAGCAACTCGCGAGAAGACAACAGCCAGGAGACGCGTGCGAGTGCACAGCTGTACGAGATTGTGGAGGAGAGAGGAACACCTGGGTTGGGTGGAGTGGTGCAGGAGGAGGGCGGATAGAGGAGGAGAGAGGGGGTAAGCAAGGGGAGATGGAAGAGAGGAGAGAAAGCCGAAAAGCATGTGTGGTTGGAGGAGAGCGGGGAAGGCGGTCGCTGGCAGGTGAGCCAGCACAAACTGAGAGCGGAGACTGGGGAGCGGTCCAGTGGGGCTACACCTGGGGCTACGCCGTTCGTTGCCATAGCGACAGGAGGGAAGGGAGCCAGAGCAGGCCCGGCCAAGACACTACGGGAAGTGAGCCGGTGAAAGTGTAAAGAGGCAATAAAGACCCGGTGAGTGCACTGTCCTGGTGTTGCTCTTCATGGAAAATCAAGGAAGAGGCAGCTTTAGCCTGCACCCCTCTCCTGACACAGTCACAGTGACATAGAAATGAACTGAACGGAATGAATGAAGTATTCAAATACTTTTTGCTTCCTTTTCAAATAAACTTTTAAAAACAGTAGCTACTATTTTAAAATCTGTTGAAAATAGTGTGCCTACATCTAGACTTAATCACTCTTTATACCAAAAAAGAATAATAATGGCTTATCTTTCATTTTATGACTGATGACAATGAAACAATATACTGTACAACCAACTCTATAATCTATAGTCTATTAAATTATGTTTCCCGAGGTGATACACTATATTACGTGACTTAGTCATGCATATGATGCAGCAAAAAAAAGTAAATACAAGCTCATTATTGAATATTATGCAGTATGATTTCAAGTTCTACTCAGTAATTTACTGTGAGTTCCACTTTGGCAAACTATGAACAAGACCACCCACCAAAACTCCTTATCCCACTAAGAAATTGCACTCACCTGCCTGGTTTGTAGTTACATTGACTGACACAAATTGCCGTGCAGCTGGACTTTGGTCAGACACACCGTTCACTGCCTCGATTTCAAAGGTATAATTTGTGTGAGCAAGCAGGTCTGCCATCATCACAGAGGTGTTTTTCAAGCCGCTCTGTTGTGGAAGGTACCTGACACGACTGCCACATGCCCCACAGAGACCCAAGTGTGAGTTGCACTGCTTGCATGCAATATAATAAGACACATCTTTCCTTCCACCAGTATCAGCAGGAGGAATCCATTCCAGAAAGACACTAGTTTCATTAACATTTGAGATGGCACTCCGAGGAGCAGAGGGGGGTCCTGGTGTGTAAAAGTGAGAAAAATACATGGTGAGAGTCAGATTCAAACATTCAGCTTATGAAGTAAGACTTTCCAAGGAAAATGGGTAAACTGTTAGTGATTATGAGCCAGTGGATCCTGTCCCAGAAAAGTATTCCCTACCACCACAATTACTCCAGAGTATAAGGCAAGAATGCCCTGAGAAGGACAATGGGAAGTTATCAGGTTCAATTTTTTTTGGATAAGGACTCTGAAATCTGAACTGTGTCTACCCACCTACCATCTAATATTCCCTATCCCTCTAAGACAGGAGTGGGGTTAACCCATGGGCTTTTACCACTTTTGGAGAAGGTCTGAGAGGTAATATTCTAGTGTTGTGTAGGACCAGTAGAATCAAATGCAAAAGAGGAAGAGATTAAAAATACCTGCATATTGTAGTTTAAAGCTTTACTGTCAGTAACTATTCCTTAAGAAAGTGATTTCAACCATTTACAGTGGGGAGAAAGCCATAAAGTTACCAAGCAAACAGTTATCAGCGTGTGTGGGAATTCATCCCTGCCTCGCAGCATTCATGCTGTAGCTAGGCATGCTACGCTCAGCCAATAGTATTGTAATTTACCAGCCAATAGTATTGCAACTTACCCAGCCAATAGCATTGTACTTCACCTGTGTAACCATATAAGGCTTGTGACCATATATAGCAATAAGTACGCTTCCTGTTGCCTGCGCCTGCGCATAAGCAATCAGTAAGCATTTTGAATCCTGCGCTTGCGCACAATGATTAGGGAGTTGGCTGATTAACTCGATGGCGATTGGTGTAGGCAAATACAAATGTAACCATCTGTGAATTAATAAAAAGGGGCTGCCGGTGGTGAGGAAGGAGGACATCTTTAAGAGGACATTTTAGGAAGAATTCCTAAAGAAGAACCTCTTTGTTCTCCGGAATACTCAACCGAGCATGCTTTGAAACTTTATCTCTCGTCTGCAGTGTTTTATTTCTCTCTCTGAACTCTCTCGCGCCGATTGTCGGAGCAGGCACTCCGACAAGCGTGGGCATCTAAGGAACCAAGAAGGGTTGTATTAGCCCACAGGCCTGTGGTTCCTCACCTCTCCTCTAGGACATGGGAAGCCTAGCAACATGTTTTAGATTTATTAAGCAAGAGCATGCACTCTGAAACCCATAACAGTGAAGGCAAACTTAATCTGCGTTAAGTGATACTGATTCTCGCTCATCAATATATTAAATACTATGCTGGAAGAGACAAAGTCTACTCATATTCTTTGTAAGGATCTCAACAACTAACAGATACACTGGAAATTTGTAAGTAGCCTATTAGTAGGGTATAGCTGACCTTCTCCCCCACTCCTGCTTTGAAGCTTCCAGCCAATGGAAACAGCAAGACAAATAGGCCCATCTGACAATGTCATAGTGTACAACTCTAAGCCAGAACATATCATAACTTTAAAACTCTGCATACCTTTAATTAGAAGTGTGTGTGGGGGAGGTTGTCTCTGTTAATGGCATATTTGAGAGATCTACTAGTTGCTGCTGCTGCTATTATATTGCATTTCTATCCTGCTTTTCCCCCCTTGTGAGGTATCCTAAGAGCTTACATAGCTCCATCTTATCCTCACAACAACAACCCTGCAAGGTAGTTTATGTTGAGAGTGGATGACTGGCCGAAAGCCATCTAGTGAGCTTCATGGCCAAGTGGGGACAAGAATTCAGATCCCAAAAGTCCCCAAACAAGCACGGCTTCAACAATGTGAAAAATCATAGATGGCAGGGGAGGTGCCAGATGACTGGAGGAGGGCAGTTGCCCTTCTCCTCAAAAAGGGAAAAGAAAGAACCAGGGAACTACAGATCTGACTTCAATCCCTGGGAAAATTCTGGAGCAAATTATAAAGCAGTCAGTCTGCAAGCACCTTGACAACAATGCAGTGATTACTAGAAGCCAATATGGATTTCTCAAGAACAAATTCTGTCAGACTAATCTGATTTTGCTTTCTGAGTCATCTTCCTCGTGGACTGTGAGAATGCTGTGGACATAATCTATCTTTACCTCAGTAAAGCTTTGGACAAAGTGTTCCATGATATCCTGATTAGTAGCTAAAAAAGGGCTAGATGGAAAAACTATCAGGTAGATCTACAGTTGGATACAAAATCAAACTCAAAATGTCCTCATCAATGGCACACTCTCAACCTGGAGAAAGGTAACAAGTGGGGTGCCACAGGGTTCAGTCTTGGGCCCAGTGCTCTTCAACAGTTTTAATAATGGCTTGGATGAGGAAATGCAAGGAACCATGATCAG
This sequence comes from Varanus komodoensis, assembly GCF_004798865.1. Taxonomy (NCBI): domain Eukaryota; kingdom Metazoa; phylum Chordata; class Lepidosauria; order Squamata; family Varanidae; genus Varanus; species Varanus komodoensis. The sequence continues at coordinate 3,420,639 of NW_025336100.1, read as the reverse complement.
AACTTCATAGGGCACAAAATTGGGTGGGATGGCTAATACCCTGGAAGACAGAAAAAAGTTTCAATGTGATCATGATAGGGTGGAGCACTGGGTGAAAACAACAGCATAAAATTCAATAGGCACAGTGTTGCCCCTAGGGAAAAAACCAACCAAATGCATTGTTACAAGATAGGGCACATTTGGTTCAGCAATGGTACAAGTGAGAAGGATCTTGGAATTGTTGTAGATGATAAGGTGAAGATGAGTGAATGATGTGATATTGCTGCAAAAAGGGCAAATGCATTAATTAGGCTGCATTAATAGAAGTATCACTTCCAAATCCCATGAAGTACTAATTCCCCTTTACTCAGCACTGGTTAGGCCTCATCCGGAGTCCTGCATCCAGTTCTGGGCACCACAGATGAAGAAACAGACAAGCTGGAAAGAGTTCAAAGGAAGGCAACAAGGATGATCCAGGTACTAGAAACAAAGCCCTGTCAGAAAAGATTGAAAAACTGGGCATGTTTAGTCTCAAGAAGACTGAAGGGAGAGATGATATCATTCTTCAAATACTTGCAATGTTGTCACGAAAAGGAAGGATGTCTCTTCTTGATCATCCTAGAGTGGAAGACATGGAATAATGGGCTCAAGTTACAGGAAACTGGGTTCTGGATGAACATCAGGAACATCATCTAGAACACTGTGTCCAGTTCTGGGCACCAAGATTTAAGAGAGATGCAGAAAAAATAGAAAGGGTCCAGAGGAGGGCAACAAAAATGAGGCAGGGTTTTGAAATACTGTCCTATGAGGACAGACTGAGAGAACTGGGTATGTTTGGCCTTAAGAAGAGAAGCCTGAGGGGGGACATGATATCCCTCTATAAGTACCTCAAAGGTTGTCACAAAATGGAAGGATAAGATCTCATTTGTAACAGAGTGTAGGACACGGAATAATCAGATCAAGTTGTGACAGCCCAGATTCAGGCTAGATATCTCGAAAACTTTCAGAGCAATAGAGAGGTTGTGGACTCTCCCACACTAGAAACATTCAGAAAGAAACTGGACAGTCATCTGAGTGGGCTGGTGTAAATTGATGTCTAACGGGGCAGGGGTTGGCCCCAGTAGCCTTTTTGGTCCCTTCCAACTCTGCTGTTCTATGATTCTATGATTTCCTTGGAGAATCAGCTGCTGTGCTGTGCTGCTGTCCTTGAGAAAGGGGCTTGGCACCTTTTCACACATTACACAGTAGCCAACTTTGGTCTGTCCCCACCTGCACATTCAGCAGGGAAACCCAGCCAGGTCCAGCTCCTTGGAGAGTGTACCAGTATGATATACAAATTCTCGGCCAGATAATTCTATTAAGTATGCTTTAGCAAACATTTAGTTTGGCTTTCAAAGGTCTGTTAGAATTGCCTACCTTTTCCAACTTTGCTTTACTCCCATCTCTGTAAGGCTCCTAGTTACAGCCCAACTAGATTTGCAGTACTTCACACAATTACCAAATGTGTACACATTGCTATTGCTGCTTTTACAAAGTAAATATCCTGGATCTTGCAGGAACTTGGGAACTTTTTGTTGTTGTGGTTATGTACTGCCAAGTCATCTCCAACATATAGTAACTGTATGAGTTAATTCCTTCCAAAAGGCCCTGTCACTGAAAGCACTGCTCAGCTCTTGTACGTTTAAGGCTGCGGTTTCCTTTAGGGAATCAACCCCTAAACTTGGTCTTAGGTTGCTCTTCCTCTTCTTCTTCTGCCTTCAACTTTCATTAGTATGATTGTTTTCTCCAGTGAGTATTGCCTTCTCATGATGTGCCTAAAGTATGACAGCTTTCTTCCTCCTTTTACCTCTTTGAAAAATGTATGTAATTGCTAATTTCATTAATATTGCTATGCAGGGTCAGTCTTCCTATAAAGCTGGATGCAGTTCCAGCTTCAGGCGCCGGAATAGGAGGAGTAATGTAGGTTGTCACTATCTCCCCACCACCTCACCAAGTGTGCCTGCTGCTGCCTCCTTCAGAAGATGCTCCAGAGAGCACTACCAGCCAGGTTGTTCCATGGAATCTGTTGCAGCAGGATAGCAGCTGGCAGTTCACCCAGGGCAGCCCTGCCTCTACTGGAGCTCTTAGACCCTAATAAGCATCAGCTGGGAGCCCTGGGGGAAGAGCTTTATAGGAACAGACTCTTCTCTCCAGTCTTTGACTTGGGAATGAAGGTCTTCCTGGCTTGTTGGGCTGTTCTGGTTCTAGGTTGCTACTTGGACTTCTGTTGCCTGAATCCCTGCTTTGGTTGGGGACCTTGCCTCTTGGATCTTCACCTGCCCCTCCTTTGCTTTGTCTTGCTCCCTTATCTTGCCTACTATACTTTGCTGTTCCTGGACCCCTCATTGTTATCTTGCTCCCAAGTAGCAGTTCCTTTTCATGTTGTCTTCTCAGTTCCTGACTTCTGGCCTGCTCTGACTACTTTCTTGTCTATTGACCACACCATACTCCATGACCTACCTCTGTTTTGCCCATGGACTGTTTGGAATTATGACTTAGACTTGTTACTGGACTGGTGATTGGACTCCCAACTTGTATCATCTCGCCTGTGTTGTTGGGTACTAGTGCCTCTGTTTAGCATCCTGCTTCCTTCTACCTGGGCTCTGGCACAAGCACTTATAGGGGATGTGATGTGGGAAGAGGAAGGGGTAGGATGGGATAAGGGAAGAGGAAATGTGATGTGCAAACAGGGTGAGGGGCATGATATAGTAAAGAAAAAGAGGTGGGGGATGCAATACAGCAGCAAAAGATTTTGTGGGGGTTGTGACATGTGCTCTCATCTCAGGTGGTAAAAAAAATTGCACTGGAGTTTCTGTTACATCTACCTTGGCATTCTGGTTTTCCAACATACTTTAGAAAGCTCAGGAAGCATTGTTAGGGCAGACAATAGTGCAGATATGAAGTGTTGTTTCCAAGAAAATGGCACATTTATGTAAAAAATATATATATTCCAGTGAGATGTAGACATATTTTTCATCTAGTCATTCACACATTTTACTCAATGAAGATGATTGGCTGTAGGTTCTAGACAGACAAGATGAACTACTATGTTCAATACATTAGCTTATAGTTATAAAAACAAGGTAACTCAGAAGGGGCCTCCTGGGCCATCTAGTCTGACCCCTGGCTCCAGCTGGCTCCACTCATGTAATCCCCAGCAAGTGGTTGTCCAATCTTTCCTTGAACACCCTCACTGATGGGACCTCCACCACCTCCCTTGCAAGCCCATTCCATATCCTAGGGGTCTTAACCATCAGGAAGTACTTCCTGAAATTCAACCTGAAGCCTGGTCCCTCGAGCTTTGCCCAATTGGAATGTGTCCTGCCTTCCACTGCAGGGAAGAACAGGTCATGGCCCTCCTCCACATGACATCCCCTCACATACCTATGTTGCCAACAGATCACCTCAGAGTCTCCTCCAGGCTGAAAAGACCCATTTCCCTCAATCTTTTCTCATGTGTCACCCCTCCCAACCAGGCTACCAATCTTGTGACCCTGTGCTTAACCCATTCTAACCTATGTCTCTCCTATAATGTGGAGCCCAGAACTGTACATAGTACTCCAGTTGTGGGTGCACCAGAGTCATATACAGCGGCAGTAATATCTCTCTCAATCTAGAAGCCAAGCTTCTGGCTAAATATCCAAGGGTACTCTTTGCCTTCTTAACCACCTTGTCACAGGGCTGGCTCATGTTCAGCCTGCTGTAGACAGGTACCCAGAGAACCCTTTCACAAGTGCTGCTCTACATCCACTTGTTCCTGTGACCCCCTATTCTTGTGTCCCAAGTGCAGGACCTTGCACTTATCCACATTGAATACCATCCTTTTGTCCCCCACCCATTTCCACAGCCTGTCCAGATCTTTCGGGGTCTGTATCACCTGCTTCTCAGTCGTGGCCACCACCCCCACTTTGGAATCATCTGTGAATTTAGTCAATAGACTGGCTATCCTCTCCTGCAGTTCACTGGTAAAAATGTTGAACAGTATCTGTCCAAAAATGAGCCCTGGGAGACTCTGCTCATCACCAGCTGCCATCTTGATGATTCCCCACTGATAGTCACCCTCTGCTTGCAGTCCATCAACCATACCCTAATCCATCAGACAGTGCATCAATCTACCCTAAAGCTCAACAATTTCTCAACAAGGATAACATGTGGCACTTTGTCAAAGGCCTGGCTTTTGTGATGTGTGAATGCACAGAGGACCACTTGAAGAATGACAGTTACAGGTAGGCAACCAGCCTCTCTTTATCGTGGTCTCTGTGCATTACACATACTGGTGACTAGGTAGTACCACTCAGCATGGAAGAGAAGATGGCTGTCCTGAAGGTGCTGTCCATTCTAGCTCGGATATCCAGCTGATAGTGGTGAACAAAGGTTGATGGGTTTGACGAAGTCACTGCTTGACACAAGTCAGCAAGAGACACTCCAGTATACATAGCTCTGGAGGTTGCTATCACTCTAGTGGAGTGAGCATGGGTAGGGCTATTGAGCTGGTGGCCAGCAAGATCATAAGCTAGTAGGCTTCTACAAGATATCCAGTTAGCACGTTTCTAAGAGAAAATAGATGAGCCTGGAGCTGCACCTCTGTATGTGATGAAAAGTCTTTGTGACTTACGAATAGGTTGTGTCCTTGTATCAACACCTCCCTAGATCTGGAAGCCATGCTTCTGGCTTCCATTCCCAGGTGGTGTTTGCCTTATTAACAACTGCATCACACTGCTGGCTGCATACCCTGAGATACCTTTCAAGTACCCAGAGACCCCTACTCTCCAGTCATTTGTCCCCCATTCTGTACTTGTAACATCCATTCCTGTGTCCCAAGTGCAAGACCTTGCACTTATCCACATTGAATGCCATCTTGTTGTCCCCTGCCCACTTCCACAGTCTGTGCAGATCTTCTGGATCTGGATCACCTGCTCCTTAGTTGTGGCCACTGCCACCACTTTGGTATCATTCATGAATGAACATCTCTCACCCAGAGTAAGGTGTTGAACCCTCTTTGAATCCTCCCTTAATCTTCATCCAGTTTAAGAAACTTTCTCTGTTGCAAGCTCAGAGGCAGCGTGTCTCCACCCCTCCCTCAGCTCTAACAACTGAATATTCTGCCTGTGTTGCCTCCAGGATCCATTTTAAGTCTCTGAGAAGAAATCCAATACCCTAGAAAATCCAGTTCAGACAGGTAACATGTACACGTCCCTAATTTTGCAGAAAGACTATCGCCCCTCATGCATTGCAGGACTGTCTTGACATTTTCTTGTCAGTTGCAGCATTAGGAGAGTAAATGAGCAGGTCATCCAAATAAGCAATGAGAAAGTCACCTAGAAAGTCTCAGAAAACTTTGTGCAAGAAGTGCACTGAAGGTTGCTAGTGCCCCTGCTAACCCAAAGGGCATAACGAGAAACTCATAACTCCCATATTGCATAGTCACCATGCTTTTAAATTAATTCTCTGGGCATACCCAGAGGAGCTTGTATGCCTTTCAGAAGTCCAGCTTGGTGAATATGAGCACCTGACTCAAATGTTGTAGCATCTCAGTGATGAGGGGAAGTGGATGTCGGTTTGGTATGCTAATTAGGTTTGTTTTTCTGTAATCAAAGCAGACTCTTTTCTCATTTCCAGGGTCCCAGGGTCTAAATTGATGCTGTAGCCATGGAGACAGTGCTCCCTACAAAAGGAGGGGGGAATGACACCCCCCCATCACACTGCACCAAGAATTCTGCAGGTTGTGCTTAGCTAACCAGTCCATGCCCAGTACCATGGGGTATTGCAAATCACTAACATGAAGGAAGGAAATTCTACTGTGTGGTTCCCAATGCTCAAGGCAAATGGCCCCACCTGCAATGTTATTGCCCTCTCTTGCAGGGGCCACCTTTGAATTAAGTCCACAGTAAGTGGCCAGGCAATAGGGAAGAAGGCAATTTATGAATGCGATATCAAGTATTTATCAAAAGCAACCGGCCAGGATCTTAATTAATAGAGAACTTTCAAACCCTATAGAGATTCAAAAGGGCACAAGACAAGGATGTCCTCTGTCACCCCTCTTGTTCATTATGATTTTAGAGGTACTGAATAGATGTGTTAGGGATGAAGAGGACATCAAAGGAACTAGAATTAGGGATGAAAGTTATAAATTGCAAGCATTTGCGGATGATCTGGTTTTTATAACGGAGGAACCTTTTTCAACAATGCCCAAACTTCTACAACGGATTGAAGAATATGGTGAAGTTGTGGGAATGAAAATAGAGAAAAAATGAAATTGTTAGTTAAAAACCTTACACGAGAACAAAGACTCCAGGAACAAGTAGACTTGCAGATCATTAAAAAGGTTAAATACTTGGGAATCAATCTTACAGCTAAATGTACTACCTTGAAAGAAGATAATTATGATAAATTATTGAAGGATATTAAAGGCTTTTTGGAAAAATGGGCAATTTACAATTATCTTTGCTGGGAAGAATAGCACTTGTCAAAATGAATATATTACCTAAAATTTGTTTCTGTTTCAAATGATTCCTGCAAAAATTGATAAAAAATTCTTTGATGACTTAAACTTTCATATCTCAAGATTTATCTGGAGAAAAAAGAAACCAAGGATTAAATTAAAAATGCTTCAGGAAGCTAAAAGGAATGGAGGTTTTGGTCTTCCTGATTGGATGTTGTATTATCAAGCGTCTGTTTTAACTTGGCTAAAAGAATGGGTAACGTTGCGAAATAAGAGAATTTTATATCTTGAAGGTCATGACTTGCAGATGAGATGGCATGCTTATATGTGGTATGAAAAAGCTGTCACATGGGTCCTTCCTGAGTCATTTTATTAGAAGATCTTTAATGTCAGTGTGGGGAAAACTAAAGCTAAAACTGTATAATAAATTACCAAGATGGCTTTCACCTATGGAAGCTTTTGTATATCCAAATGTATTGAACTTTGAAAAGATCATAAGATATGGCGATATCCTGGATAAGGATGGTAGCCTGAAACTGGAGCAAGAAATACAAGAACAGGGACTTAATATTTCCTGGTGGTATAAGGTGCAGATGCAATCAAGATATGCCAAGAATTGTAAAACATGGGGGTTCTATAGAGACCAAACAGAAATTGATCAAGTGATGCTTAAAACAGATGAGAAAATTATTAAAAGACAATATGATTTTTTACTTGACAGGAAAATGGAAGGCAAACAGGTCAAGAAAACTATGATAACATGGGCACAAAATTTCGGATTTAATGTTGAACTAGAAAAGAGGCCAAAACTATGGGAAAGAAATATTAAGGTAACATTAGCAACTTCGTATAAAGAAAACTTATATAAAATGTTCTATAGATGGTATTTGTCACCAAATCAACTAGCTAAGATGTTTCCAAATATGTCAAATAGATGTCGGAAATGTAAACATAAAGTGGGTACTTTTTATCATATGTGGTGGACTTGTGACAACGCAAAAAAGTACTGGATTAAAATACATAGATGGATGGAGGAAATATTACCAAAACCCTTTGCTTTTAAACCCGAAGTTTTCTTGTTAGGCATTATACCGGAAGATGTTAACAGACAGGAAATCTATTTGATGTTGCATCTAATTACAGCGGCGAGGATTGCATTTGCTCAATATTGGAAAAGTAAGGAGCTGCCCACCGATGGATTGATTGTAAGAAAGATCTTGGACTGTGCAGAAATGGATAGACTGACTTTATCACTGAAGGAGAAAGAGGATACTGATTTCCATCGAACTTGGGACTCTTTTTATACTTGGCTGGAGAAACGGGACTTGGCGTAAATTTAGAGATGTTTTTCAAACTATGATAAATTAATTTGAATTTGATATTAGAATGTTAAAAAATATGTAGTAGGAGGTTGACCCAGTGAATCCAATGCTTGTAATGGTTTTTTTTAGTGTTAGTTTAAAAATTTTAATAAAATATATTTAAAAATATGGAAGAAGGCAGAGAATGCTTTCTGGCAAAGCCCATGTCCATAAAAGTAGCCGTGGTTCTGCTGTCCACCAAGGCAGTTGATGAGAGGGGCCAGGTATCAGGGAGGATGGGAGGAAGGAGGAGGCTGGGAACTCCAAGGAAAGGAAGCGGTGGGAAGGAGTTGAGGTGCATGTACACCAATGCTAGGAGCATGGGTAATAAGCAGGAAGAGCTTGAAGCTCTCCTGGGAATAGGGGGATATCATCTGGTGGGTATCACAGAAACTTGGTGGGATGAAAGGCAAGTCTGGAATGTGAACATAGAAGGGTATCACCTTTTTAGAAAGGACAGGAAGGGAAAGAGGGGTGGGGGCGTGGCTTTATACATCAGGGAAGGGATAGGATGCAGTGAGATAGAAGACAGCACAGATGGGGATTTGGTAGAGGCAGTCTGGGTGAAATTAGGAGTTTTGACAGGGAAAGAGACCTGACAGTAGGGGTATGTTATCGCCCTCCAGGTCAACTTGAGACCCTGGATGATGTCCTGACAGGCCAGATTCTAAGGATATCTCGGGAGAAACACAGTAATTATGGGAGATTTCAATCTCCCGGATATTACTTGGGAGACTCACTCAGCAGTGACAGTCAGGTCACGTCGCTTCCTAGAAGCTATTGAGGGAGGATTTTTCACACAGAGGGTCTGAGAGGTGACAAGGGGGGGAAACATCCTTGACTTGGTCTTGACCAATAGGGAGGAGCTGATAGATGAAGTACAGATTAGGGGAGCTCTGGATGCAAGTGATCATCCTTTGCTTTGAGATCAGGGGACTGGGGACGTGCAGCAGGTCGAGCACTAGAAGCTGGGACTTCAAGAGGGCCAACTTTGGCCAACTGAAGGCCGGACTGGGGAAAGTCTCCTGGGATAGGTTACTGGAAGGTAAGCGGATTGAGGAGGGGTGGATAGCACTCAAAAGGGAGGTTTTGGAGGCGCAAGCCTTGACGATGCCCCTAGTCAGTAAGGTGGGGAGGCAGAGGAGAGTGCCTCCATGGATGCAAAAGGATGTGGTTAGAGGGATTAGACGAAAGAGGAACCACCATAGGAAATGGGTACTGGGGGAAATAGACAAAAGGGTATACCGGGAGGAGGAGGCCCGTTGCAGAAGGATTCTTCACAAGGCTAAGGCTGATTATGAGCTGAGACTTGCCAAGAATATCAAGAGCAACAAAAAGGGCTTCTTTCAGCATGTGAATAGGAAAAGGAAGGGGAGACAAGTGGTGGGACCACTAAATAAGGAGGAAGGAGATCCAGTGACTGATATGAGGGAACAGGCACAGATGCTAAATGTCTATTTTGCCTCTGTGTTCTCCCCAAAGCAGGACGGGGGATATCTGCATAGGAGATTAGATGAGGCTGGGGGGACTCAGGGGCACAGATTAGAGTCACCTCCCTTGAAGTCGAGGGGCTCCTCAGAGCATTGGACATTACAAAGGCACCAGGCCCTGACGGGTTACACCCGAGAGTACTGAGAGAGTTGGCAGGGGTTCTCTCAAGCCTGCTGGCCTCCATTTTTGAAGGTGAAGTTCCAGAGGACTGGAGGGTGGCATCAGTGGTCCCAATTTTCAAAAAGGGACATGGGGAATTACAGACCGGTTAGCCTTATGTCCATTGTAGGAAAAACAATGGAAAGGCTCATAAGAGAGAGAGATCTAGTGATGCTAGATAGGGAAGGGAGGCTGACAGCCACACAACATGGCTTCCGCAAAAACAGGTCCTGCCAGACAAACCTTGTGGAATTCTATGACAAGGTTTCAAGATGGCTAGATGGAGGGGATGCAGTGGATGTGGTATACCTGGATTTCAGCAAGGCCTTTGACAAAGTGCCCCATGATATCCTGGTGGAGAAACTGAGGTGTTTTGGGATACACCAAAGCACTGTCTGGTGGATTAGGGCATGGTTGACTGACCGAAAGCAGAAGGTAACCATTAGTGGGGAATCATCGGGACGGCCAGTGACAAGCGGGGTCCCCCAGGGCTGTGTCCTGGGGCCGATCCTGTTTAATCTTTTCATTAACGACATGGAAGAAGGGGTGAACAGTCTGCTGATCAAATTTGCAGATGACACTAAAACTGGAGCAGTGGCCACAACTAAGGAGCAGGTACTCCAGATCCAAAAGGGTCTGGACAGACTATGGAAGTGGACAGGAGACAACAGGATAGCGTTCAATGTGGATAAGTGCAAGGTCTTGCACTTGAGGCATAGGAATAGGTGTCATAAGTACAGGTTAGGTGATAAGTGGCTGGAGAGCAGCACTTGTGAAAGGGACCTCGGGGTACTGGTTGACTGCAGGCTAAACATGAGTCAGCAGTGTGATGCGGTGGTCAAGAGGACGAACACCACCCTTGGTTGCATAGCCAGAAGTGTGGCTTCTAGATCAAGAGAGGTATTACTACCACTCTACACGACTCTAGTGCACCTGCAACTGAAGTATTGTGTTCAGTTTTGGGCCCCTCATTACAGAAAGGATATAGCCAGGTTGGAGTCAGTGCAGCGTAGGGCCACAAGGTTGGTGGCCAGTTTGCAGGGGATGGGGTATGAGGCGAGACTGAGGGAACTAGGTCTCTTCAGCCTGAAGAAGAGGAGACTCCGAGGGGATATGTTGGCGACATACAGGTATGTGAGGGGATGTCACATGGAGATGGGTAGAGACCTGTTCTCCCCTGCAGAGGAAGGAAGGACATGCTCCAATGGAGCAAAGCTCAGGGAGTCAAGGTTCCATTTGGATGCCAGGAAGCACTTCCTGACAGTCAGGACCCTGAGGGTGTGGAATGGGCTTCCATGAGAGGTCGCTGAGGCCCCATTGGTGCAGGTGTTCAAGGATAGGCTGGACGTCCACATGGCGGGCATGTTGTGAGCAGAGCCGGCTGGTGCCAGAGGTCAGACTAGATGGCCCGGGAGACCCCTTCTGACTTGCTCTGTTTTCTATGTTTCTATGTTTTTATGAGACTGCCACTCCCCCAGCTGTGCACACAGAGACCATCAGGTCCAAGTGCATGAATGGAAATGAGTCCCAGAGAAAGAAGCATCTGGCAGATGATTGATCTGGCCCAAAAATCATGCTGCTCAATGAGTTTGGGACTTGATATTTCCCACCTGCTTATTCCAAGGACACATAATCACGAAATGTCCTCTCTGACCACATGTGAAACAGAGTCTTTCTGCCTGACAATGATCCATTTAGGAACATGCGGCTTAGCAGTCCCAATTTGCATGGGCTCAGTCTCTGGAAGATAACTGGAGCTTGGTCTCAGCACCGAGGGATGTGTGGCAGAGATGGGACTGTCACAGGGGGCGATCTTAGAGGTGGAGTTTTCTTGGCTGCCTGTTGCTCCTGGAGGCAGCTGTGTATTTGCAAGCACACTTGAAAAAGGTGTTCCAAGTTCAGGAGCCTTTCTAGTCATGCAATAATTAAGTGCCAAATTGTATTGAGCCATCAAAGCTGCATAATTCCACTGCAGGCCATACATCAAAAGATGAAATTTTGTCATGTAATCAGCCACACTTACACGTTGAAGTTCCTTAGCTGCAATGTCAGCATATAATTCCTTCCCAAAAAAATGTCCCATGGCTGTCACAAACTCCTGGTAGTTCCCAAGGATGGGATCAATTTGCAAGCAAATGACCCATAGTCCACTTCCCCGTGGACCCAGTCAACAAGCTGATTACAAATCAGCAATGGAGGATGGGGTCTACCTTCATGTAAAGTGAGGCAGGGTCAGCAAAGTCATGGTGGTAATCTGCATGGTGATGGGGGGTATGATCACACAGTCTAACTTGGCGGAGGCCCAGAGGTGAGTCCTCACTGGATGAGACAGACACTGCCCAGTCCACTTGGTATATTGGAGAGGGTGCAGAGGTCCCTGGGGTGTCAAGGACTCAGATAGCTCCTCAGGATATGTGGATGCAGGTGACCATGGTGTGTCATGGGCCCATTCCAGAGAGGGAAAGTCCCAGCTTCCCCAGTGTGCCTCTGCTCTGTCTGTGTGTACAGTGAGTGGGCTTGGTGGTGAAGCACACGGCGAGGTGGTGGCATGGTACTCAGGAGTTGCAGGAGTACCGGACAATGGAGGTGGCAAGGCGCACACAGGTGGTGGACCACTGACCTGGACTGGGTCTATCTCTTGGGCAGTGAGGGAGTCAGCTGGTGGCACTTGGATGTCCAGGGTGGGTGGTCAAGTGTGCAACAATTCAGCAGTGAGCAAAGGGGGAGGGCTGGCCATATGGAGCTTCCTCCTCTTGGAAGTAGTGGTGGGGGCTGGCAGCCTCTCCTCATATTTCTTTGCGCGAGCATTTCCCAACTCATCCGGTATCAGCAGCCTGTAGGGCCTCTCAGCCTCCAGTTTTGCATTGGTCACATGTAGAATCACACACACACACACAAGAAAAGAGAATTTTATACATGTTTAGTAGGAGAAACGAGGAAGGGAAGGACAAAGAATGGAACAAAGGATGACATAAGGGATGATGTTCAAACCAATCAGGTGATGCAACAGGTTGTGCGGTTGGAAAGAAAATTGAGGAAATGGGTAGGACTGCTGCTTATCCTGGAATATGGAAGGGGTGGGAAGCTCCCACCCACTTTCTGATGTTTTGCTGTGCAAGTTTCTCTCCAGGCCTTACGCTTTGCAGCAAAGCCCATGTGTGTTGCACAGAGACCACAATGAAGAACTTAACTCTGAATGTGGTGTCGGTCACATTGGTTCACCACCTGAGGTCCGACTGGATCCAGGTGAAAACCTAATGTTTGGTCAAGTGGGATTCTGTCCTGATGTTGAATGAGGACAGGAATGAAAGTTGGAGCAAATGTGTAGTTTGACGAGTGGACCAACAGTGATTGAGGTGGCCATCAGTCCTAATGCATGCTCTAAGTGTTCCTGAATGATATGGAGGATGTCTCTGTTGAGAGTAGATAGTCTGTCTGGAGTCAGACATGCTCTCATCGCAATGGGGTTGAGACATGCTCTGATCAATCGCATAGCCTGTGTGGGAGAAAGACAAGATTTAGAATAGTTCACATATAGACTGAGTTTGGTAAGTAGAGTACATGTGGCCTCAGTGGCTGAAATGGAGGCTGCTTGGAATGAGGCAATGATAGGCCAATCATTTAAATAGGGATATATGTGGATCTCTTTGAGGCGAAGATGTGCACAAATGATGGTCATGCACTTGGTGTGTCTGGAAGGAAGAATGGTAAAGGCTTCGGCGAATGGGGCAGCATAGAAATGTTTTAAATAAACAAACAAATAAATAAATAAATTGAAAAAGTTCATCTCCAAACTGGAAGCAGAGAAACCGCCTATATGACTCCTTGATAGAAATGTGACAGGATGCATCCTTGAGGTCCACTGAACCAGACACCTTTGTGCAATATTGAAAGGACGGATTGAAGTGAGACCATCCTAAAATGTTTTGGTTTTATATATTTGTTGACCCCTCCCACCCACCAAGGTCTAGGATGGTGTGAAGGCCACCATCTTTCTTTGGGACCATAAAATTCCTGGAGTAGAAACCAGGAGTTCCAGGGTGCACCCTCCCTATAGCTCCCTTTTGGAAGAGAGAGGAGATCTCTTGAAGTGGGGGCTCGGAAGGAGTGGTCCTTTTTACAATACTGGGGGAAGGGAGGTGAGTAGATGAGTAGCTTCAGTTTTGATTTCATTAACTAGGTTCTGTGCCTCTTTGGCACAGTGAAGCCACCTTGTCTCAGTGCATTAGATGGTACCTGGTCATTGATGTCTAGTAACTGGCCATCTTAATGGAAAGTGCAGCAGAGGAGTAGATTCAGTGAATGACTGCATCAAGGCATTTACCCTCTCTATCAGCTGGGGGAGAGTGCTCTCTCCTGGATGGGTCCTGAGAGGATTTGAATATAATTGAACTGGGGCATGGAAGAGGAACTCTGCATCCTTTTCCTGTATCCTGTACATATTTTCAAGTCTATGAGGAGTGGGAGCTACTATTGCAGGCGACTTCCACTCCTGATGTACTGCATTAAGCAGGGTGAGCAGGAGGGGTATGGTAATTGTTGCAGTAGCCTTGGAGTAGACTGCTTCGAAAATGGTATCTTTTGCCATGCCTGGATCCTGGTGTAGGTTGAGCCTGAGACTATGGGCCATGCAGAGGACCTGAGTGGAGGAGAGAGCAGTGTACTCTGAGGCATGAGGCATATTGTGGGGCAACCCCCTATGGAGTGGTAGGGAGGTCAGAACATCAATCTGTCGTAGGTTTTGAGGTCGAGGTGTAAGGTTCAGGGCCTGATTCACTTGGCTCAGCAAATACCATGTGATGGTGTTGTGATGATTTACTATGAGATGGCCAAGTATGGATGGAGGAGAGTACTGGGTCACTATCTCTCCAGTATCCTTGTCTGATCACAAAAGTTGTGCCAGCATACAGTGTTAGTTTGATTCCAGCATGGCATGTCTTGCCTGGAGTCAAGGGAAGCCCAGTATTCTTTGTAATAAGAGTTTCAAATTTGCACCTCCATGGTGAAGTTAAGCCAATGGGGTGTGTGGTTCCTATTAGCAATTGGGGAGTGAGAACTGTGTCTGCATTTTTCAAGTTGGAATTGAGGATAGTGAGGAGTCAACACCAGACCATTGTATTACAGGAGAGAAGGGTTCTTGGATCTCTCCTTCCAGAAAAGAGGTACTCAGAGTTGGTCGTAATGATTGGGCTGAAGGGCCTTGTGCTGGATCATTCCTGCCCAGGTGCCATGTCTTCAGTACACGGGAGGCCCGGGGAGGTGGCATATCACAGCATTCCTTCACCTGTTTTCCACCATTTCACCCCTTAGAAAGGCCAGGTGTTTCCTTAGCTTTGGTCTTTTTGGATGACTTTTTGAATTTATTTTGGAGTGTTTTTCTGCAGGAGCAGAAGATGGCTCCATAGAGGATCCATGGAGTTGGCTCCCAAGGTGGATGGTTGAGGAGAGTTGCCTGCATGAAGAGTGCAGCTCCATAGTTCTGCCTTTAAGCCATCTGCCTGATGTTTCCTCACTTGCTTTGTAAATGATTGGCAGTAGAAGCAGGAGTCAACAATATGGGTCTTTCCAAGGCAAAAAAAGGGACAAGGAGTACAAGTCTGTAGGTGGTAATTTGCTGCCAATCCACACAGTTGCGGAAAGGGACTTTTAGTGCCATTTTCTCAAGCAGGAAAGAAAGGCTAGGTTGCCAATTGAGAGGTGGGAAAAATAGGCAGAAAGCAATGTAATTATTGATATCATTATTATTTGTAGGAGAGATGGGAAAAAAATGGAGAGAGAGAAAATCCTGAAGATGAAGTAGATCAAAGAGGTTTGAAGAGGTAAAAACAACCACTTGTTTTGGTAAGTACTTCCTGATGCGCTCACGACGGTGGTTGAAGAAGTGAGCTCTTGGTGGGGGCTCTGTCCCCTATGTTGGCCAGGACTAGGGGCTGGGCTCCCACCAAATACTAATTAATCAACTTTGGAACCTTACTGAACAGGTTTCCCGCACGCATGCAGAACCCATGTGTATGATGCACAGAGACCATAATGAAGAAATAGCTACATGAGCAACATGAGATTCACAATCAATAAAATACTACTAGAAGAACGGAGACAACAAAGATTGTAGACTAGAGATAAGATACAACTTTTCTCATTTTTAATCCAACAACTATCTTCCATGGAATGTTTTTCCATGTTGTCATAAAAATCCATAAACTGAAATCATGGAGTACTTCAAAGCCAAGATTAAAATGGCATTGTGGGCAAATGAGACAAAGGGGACAATGAAAGCAAAAAAAGGGGCCATAAAATTATCTAGCTGAAGACCAACAAATAAGTATGTGCTGAAAATAATATGAATGGCCACTGAGGCTCATATTTTGTTTTGCTGTTTTTCAGCTACACTAGGTATCTTGATTTTGTAGTGAATATCAAAATTAACAAATATTCAGAGTAGCTTTGTTGCACACAGTCTCACATACTACATTACAGTTTTTGAATAGTTGTAGATATTCCTATTAGGTAAGCCACAATTATTTCCAACCCTAACTTCTGTGTCATTGCTGGCATCTGTTGATGATTAGCCTCAAGAAAATTACTGACATAAAGTAAGGTTGCTTACCTGCAACCAACATTCTTCAAGTGGTCATCTGTGCATTCATACATATGGGCTCTACACCTGCACAGTGCCTGCTGTCAGACAGATTTTTCTGCCTGAGCTCATTTTGGTGGGGACCATGCCTTTCCCTCCTCCTGGTATAAAAAGATGGGGTTCCCACCATTTTCCCAGTTCAGGTAGACTGGCATTTTCACCTTAAAACTGGATGAATAAAGTAGCTGATGGTAGGCCAATCTATAGTTCCCCAGTCCTTTTCTGTAGCTTAGGAAAAGAAGGAGAGTAACAAGGATCAGGTATATTGTCAACATCCATGTGGGAATGGTGGATAGGTTGTGTGAAAGCACAGATAACCACTCGAAGAATGTTGGTTACATGTAGGCAACTTTACTTTCTTCGTTATGGTCTCTGTATATCACAATATGGGCAATTGGTTAACTTACCTTAAAAATGGTGCAGGGCAGGTGTTGCCAGTAGAGGACCAGTTAGAAGACTGGTTGACCAAAGGTCCAATCTTGTCTGGTATAGACATTGAGTTGGTAGTGCTGAATGAAGGTTGATGGAGTGGACCAAATGCCTGCTCTGCCGAGTTCTTGTACTGGGATGCCCACATGCAGGTACTGTAGACATCGTAACTGCTCTTGTACAGTGTGCTTTTGGTTGGTTTGGTGGCTGTAGGACAGCTAGTTGGTAGTCTAATTCAATCGTTTCTATGACTCAGTCTGCAATTCTCTGAGTGGTGATGGGCTTACGTATCTTTTGATTCATTGGCGTATGATACAAATGCTTTTATGAGCATCTGATCGACTTGGTGTGGGACTCATAGAATGCTAGCGCTCTTCACATGTCAACCATATGTAGTGCTGTTTCTGTCAGGCTAGATGGAGATTGAAAGAAAGCTGGTAGCATGATATCCTGGTTCAGGTGAAAATAGGATGTGGCTTTTGAAAGGGATGGAGCACTGCTTTTTGTCCTTATGGAAAATAAGGAATGACAGATCTATTTGTAGAGCGCACAATTCACTTGCTCTTCTAGCAGATGTGACTGCTACAACGAATGCAAACTTCCATGAGAGTAGTCTTAGGTCTACAGTAGTTAAGGGTTTGAATGGAGGCTTTGTAAGAGCTTGGAAGTCCACTGATAAACTTTATTCTGGCATGATGGAACGACTTGGAGGAACAAGGTTGTCCAGACCTTTGAGGAATGACTGGGACAGAGGGTGAGATAAAACAGAGGCACTGTCCACCGGTTTCTGGAAGGATGAGATCACTGCCAGGTAAACTTTGATGTAGGAGAGTTTTAAGTCCTTTTGATGTAGTGAATGTAGGATGCCGAGAATGTGTTGGATCATTGCTTGGGTTGGGTTGAACATCTCCATTTCAGCAAAGGTGACAAGGTTCTTCCATTTGATATTCTAAGAATGTCTTGTGTTTGATCATAGAGCTGCATCTAGGACCAACTGGATTTTGGGACAGAGTTGGATTATTGGTGTTAATGGCCAGATTTTCATGCCATCGGCCATATGGTTTGGCTCTCTGGATGCAGAATCATCCCTTTGTTTTGATAGACGATTTCTGGTTTCAGTGGGAGGTGCTATAAAGTGTGATTTGATAGGTGGAGCAGATGGGCAAACCATACTTCTCAAGACCACCTAGGAGTGATTAGAATGCAGTTCATCTTGTCTCTGTGGAAAGGGAACTGGTTTGCGTTGTGAGTCAATGGCATCTATTCTCAGCTTTATGCTGTGTTCTGGTGGTTTGTTGGAAGTGAGAATAATTTCAGCAGCATGTTTTTGTGGTTGCTGTGGTTGGTTGGATGATATTGGGACCTGTTCTGTGAGGTAGATGGAACCCATGGTCACTTATGTGCTCTTGGTGAGTATGGTGTTGAAAACCTCATTCTTCTAGCTGTTGCTCAAGCCTTTTGAATGCTGTCTAACTTTTCAGCAGTTCTAGTACTGAAGAGTCCCTCTCCATCAAATGGTAACTCTTTAATTCCTGCCTGGACCTCTTTGGAGAGGCTTGCTACCTTGGGCCAAGTATGTCTTCATTTTTCAAAATCTCTTCAATTTTTTTTAAATATATTTTCTTAACATAAACAGAGTACAAAAAGAAGAAAGGTGTATGTAAAATAAGATGAAGTAGAATAAAGTTGCCAAGGGATTTTAAACAAGTACAACCAATACATTCAAACCCACAAATTTATCTATCTTTCTGTCATTCAGCACTCTATGGGAGTTCAGAAAAGAAGTTATCCTTTTGTACCCCAACAAATTTTCCAATTGCTTTAAGTCTGCAACTACTTTTTAAAGAACATCCTTTTACAGCCCATTAATCATGCTGGGTATAGTAGAATTTCCATTTATCATTTATCCAATTCTTCAAGCAGTCTTCTATTTACATAATTAGTTAATTTTGCCATCACTGCATATTCTGTCAGCTTAATTTTCCATTCTTTAATTGTTGAGGATTCTGGTGATTTACATTTAGAAGCAATTGTAATTCTTGCTGCAGTTGTCATATATTTAAGTAACGCTTACATTGTATTCAAAAGCATATTTTTAGGACTCATAGGGAACTTAGTTTTAAAGGTTTCTTGTACTTCTGCATGTATAAATTTCCACAATCGTTTTGTTATTTCACAAGTCCACCGTACATATGATAAAAAGTCCCGTACATCCTGTTACATTTCCAGCTTTTTCCACTGTAATTCTTATCTATTTTTCCAATATCTTTTGGAGTAATGTACCACCAATAAAACATCTTATACCAATTTTCTTAGTGTTTGACTAGCTGTGAATTTAATATTTTTCTTCCATAAAGCTTCCCATTGACAGGGTGATATTTCTTCTCCAAGTTTTTCCTTCCCAATTGTCATACATTTGTTGTCCTGCAGGCTTTCAGTGTCATGCTGTAGTAACTGTCTGTGAAGTCTTCCCAGTAGATGATCATTCTGCTGTATAATCAACTTTTCAAAATCTGACAAATCTCTTAAAGTGCCTTCTGATTGCATTTCCCCTTTCAATCTTGAAATCAGTTGGTGAAAAGCAAACCACTGTATAGTTTTCCCTTCTTTTAGTTGTTGCCAAGATTTGAGTCATCCTTGTTGACCAATCATATCTCAGTAAGTTATACAATCATTATTTTTCCTTAAGTATTTTCCATATGCTTCAACTGGGGACGTCAAAGGAGAGATTGGAGGGTGATTTTTTTTCTCATGGAATACCAAATATTTATTAGGCCGTCTCTTAAATGCATGGTTATTATTTGATATCAGGATCTTTTAACCAACTCTTTAACCCATAGGAGATTATGTATTCCATCTTCAAGATCTGTCATTTCTAACTTCACTCACCTATCATTAGCATTTATAATACAATCTGAAACCCAAACCAGGCCAGCTGCATAATAGCATAGCATTAAATTAGGTACTGCAAGTCCTCATGTCTCCTTTTTATCTTGAAGGATTTTGAATCTAATCCTTAGTTTTTTACCATTCCAAATAAAATTATTCAGTTGTCTTTGCCACTCTTGGAGAGTTTTTCTTGGCAAAAAAAATTGGTATCACCCAAAATAGCCAATTCAATTTAGGTAGTACATTCATTTTTATAATGAAAATTCTCCCCAACCATGATACTTTTAGTTTAGTCCATTTTGTAAGTCTTTTTGGATCTTCACATTATTTAATAATTGTCTTGAAATGATGTGTCATTATGCCCTGTGATGTTTCTCCCTAAGTATTTAACTGGGCTTGAGGTTATTTCACATCCTGAAATTCTTTTAATACTTTCCTCTTCCTGCTCTGTTGCAAATTTTAGTATAATTTTTTGTTTCTTTCTTATTGATCTTATAGCCTGAATAGAGTCCAAAATTTCCAATTTGCTCTATTATTTACTGTACTGACTGATGTGGATTTAAAATGTCATCAGCATAACATTTCCTTTTATATTCTTCACCACCTGTTTAAAGTCTTAAATTTTTGGGTCTAATCTTTTTTGCTAAAATTTCCAATTTAAGAATAAATAAAAGAGGTGATAAAGGACATCCTTGGTGTGTTTCTTTCTCCATTTGAAAGCTATCAGTTAGTATGCTGTTAATTGAAACCTTGGCATGTTGTTTAGTATAAATTGTTTGAATCCAATTCAGAAAGCTTGAGCAACAGTTGAAATACTGGAGAGTTTTCATTAAAAAAGACCACGGAACATTATCAAAAGCTTTCTCTGCATATAAAAAGATAAATGCAGCTTTCTTCTTCTTCTTGATCATTAAATTGCATCAATCACAACATGTATATTATCCTTCATATATCTGTTTGGGACAAATCCAGTCTGATCTATATGAGTCTGTTTTTCTATTCAGTTTCATAGTCTCTGCCATTATTGAAGTAAAAAGTTTGTAGCCCATATTTAATAATGAAATAGGTCGGTAAGAATGTAGTAATATTGGACCATTGCCTTCTTTATGTATCATTATTATATGAGCTTCCTGCCTCTAATTGCCACCACTCTGACAAGGGCTCTTGAATCACAGTCCACAGTGAGCTGTATTGATTGATTGCCTTGATAGTCTGAGTCCCTCTGCTTGGAACACCCTAGCCAGCTCCCAATGTTGTTCAGGAAGGAACTTGGATAGGGTACCTATTTTCTCCCACAGGAAGACTCGATATCTTCCCATGATGGCTTCATAGTAGGACATTCTGAGACCCAATCCCATTGCTGCATAGATCCTTTTTGCCATGGCATTGAGATGGCATCCCCCTCTCCATAAGGATGCGGCACTCTCTGTGCATCTGACCCTGTGCCAACTCCATGATGACTGAGTTCAGCCAAGGCTGGTGGAGTAGGAAAGGAATGTTTCTCTCCTGGACCTGGTAAAGTCTCTCCAAATAGTGGGATGTTGATTGCAGCTGTGCCAGTGCCTTCCATGGTTCCTTCCTTGCTTGAAGGAGCATGGGTAGGAATGGGATGGCCACTGGCACTGCATCCTCCATCTGGATGGTGTCATAGACTGGGTTGGCTTGTGGTTCTGTTAGTTATGTTTCCAGCGCTAGAGACATTACCATTCAGAAGACTTGTTTGGAGAACCTTCCCAGGTCCTTCCCAGCCACTGTGCTGAAATGAGGTACTCATTCAAGGTGTTGGTTATGACCTATAAAGCCCTCAACGGCTTGGGACCTGGGTATCTAAAGGAACGTTTGCGTCCATATATACCTCCCGCCCCTTGAGATCAGCAACAGATGCCCTTCTCCGGGAACCCTGTGTGAATGATATTAGGAGGGTGAGTACCCAGAGGAGGGCTTTCTCTGTGGTGGCACTCCATCTATGGAATGCGCTCCCCAGAGAGGTCCACCTGGCACCGTCGTTATTTGTTTTTCGGCGCCAGGCTAAGACCTTTTTATTTAAAACTTATTTTAATTGTTAATTTATTGGTATTTATAGGATTTTCAATCTTTTAAGCCAAGATGCACCGGGTTTTAATATATTTGTTGTATAATTGTTATATTTGTATATTTTGTTTCTGTTGTTAGCCGCCCCGAGGCTTTGTTGCGATGGGGGCGGCATAAAAATGTTTTAAATAAATACATAAATAAATGAATACTCTGGAAATGTTGAGGCAGGGTCATCATAGACCAGCAGATGGTCAGATGCATAGTCCACTGGGTCCAATGAGGAGGATCATTCTAAGGACAAGGGAGATTTTTGTGGCAGGGCAGATTGTGTCCTAGTAGATGGATGGACAAAGGCTTGTGGTGATGAGATGTCTAGGTTGCAGTTGGTGCCATTGTTGGAACCATTGGTGCAGTTGGAGGAGCTCATGGTAATAAGGAGCTTGTTACCTTGAGTAATAAGGTAACCAGTAGTAATAGTGCGGGTTCCCTTGAGTAGCCTTGATTGAATGTTAAACAGAATGATTCTGTCAGTTGTGGTGGTGCCCAATAGTATCTCATATCCCATGTTGGTCGAGGGGTCTTCGGCTGCTCTATTGATAGGTGACTGGAGGCAAGGGATGGTGCTGGTGTAAACACCCCTAGTGATGGGCTGATCGATGGGCTTGGCACTAGGAATGTAGGATGTGTTGCCCGGCATGGTGCAATGAGGATTCTTGGAGGCAAGGGATGCAGTGGACTGGTTGGTGATTGAGGGGATGAATCTTGTACCTCTCCCTCTGATATGAATGGTGCAGCTGATGGAGAAGCAGAGCAGGAGCAGGGGTTGTAGAAGTTGTTGGTCTGGGATGGTGACTACAGCTGCAGTTGTTGGTGGAGCATGCTTATGTGCTGGTCCAGAGGATGCTGACAGTGAATGATATCAGGTCTGCTTTTTGTCCTTTTTTTCTGTTGCTTGTTTGGTGGCCATCTTATGGCCCATATTTGCCTTTTTCTTAGGCCTCTCCCTGTCCCATGCAGATCTAGGCCTAAAGTGCAGTCTTAGCAGTCATTGGAGCTTCACCACCCACTGATGGAGTGTGAGGGGAGTGAAGAAGGTGAGACAGATACAGAGATGAATAGATAGATAGAAGTGAGTTTGTGAGGAAGATGATAGAAGAATTTCAATAAATTTTTAAATCTTGGAGTGGGGTAAGATATGAGAAAAAACAAGCAAAAAGAGAGGAAAATAAGTTGAAGAAAGTAAGAGAAGCTGAGGTCAGTCAACAAAGGAGCACTAGAATGAGAACTCAAGGCATGCAAAACCATGGTCAACAATGGACTGGGAAAATGGGGGAGTCTCATCCTTTTATACTAGGAGAGGGGAGGACATGACTCCCACCAAAATGAGCTCAGCTAGAAAAATCTACCCAACAACAGGCCCCACACAGACTCAGAGCCCATTTGTGTGATGCACAAAGAACCTTTCTTCTCCCCTTGAATATATTTCACTGCCAAATCTCAATCCTCTCTATTTTCAACACTCTTAAAATGTAAAATTCTTTTTGAAAATATATTCTTTTCCTAAGTGTTTGTCTCCTAGGTATCTCTCTTGTAATACAACAAAAATAAAGCACAACAATTTTGCTCACTTTCTTCATTATCACTGCCATCTCCACTATTACTATGCTGACTCCTCTTACATTTCCAAATAAGCTTCTGTCTTAAAGTGTAGTCCTATACATATTCAACTTCATTCAGGTACATGGCTATATGAATGCAGCTTTAGTCTGGATTCAATGGTTTGTTTTGTTGTTTTATAAACAAAGAAATATTTTAGCCTTTGGAGTTGGAAAAAATAGGACCAAAATATATGAATGATACCTGATGCAGGCTTAAAACAAAAGCACAATATGAGTAAAATATAACTGATAAACTTTATTGTTATTTTAATACTGAAATAATGTTATTATGTATACTATTATTATGAAGACTGTTCTGAACATTTTACCTGACAATATTATAGTTGGCAGTATATTTAAAAATCAATTTAAGTTGAAAGCATGGGGGGCCTTCTCCAACCTAGTGCCCTCCAGGTATTAGGACAGCAAGACCCAGCATCCCAGCCTCTGGTTATCCTGGCTGGGATTGGTGGGGGTTGAAGTAAAAACTCTGGAGGACACCAGGTAGGGGAAGGCTGCTGTAGGCTATTGATTAATTAAATAGTTCAAATAGATCTTTTATTACTTTGCCATACTTAATTGTTGCTTTGGGTATTACAAATACACAGAAAAGTGGTATACTAAAGAAATTATTATGACTAAAAAGCCAGGCATGAAGCTTCAGTTGAAGAGTACTGTGATCTGCTCCTGTTTATCTCATTCCCCTAGCTGCTGTTCACAATGCCATTCTCTTTCCCTTCAGGTTTTATTAAGATACTTCTTGTTGTTGTTGTTATTCGCGAAGTTGTGTCTGACCCATCCCGACCCCATGGACAACATTCCTCCAGGCCTTTCTGTCTTCCAACATCCCCCAGAGTCCACTTAAGCTCACACCAACTGGTTCAGTGACTCCATCTAGCCACCTCATTCTCTGCCATCCCCTTCCTCTTTTGCCATCTATTGTTCCCAGCATTAGGCTCTTCTCCAGGGAGTCCTTCCTTCTCATTAGGTGGCCAAAGTATTTGAGTTTCATCTTCAGGATCTGGCCTTCTAAAGAGCAGTCAGGGTTGATCTCCTCTAGGACTCACCGGTTTGATCGCCTTGGGGTCCAAGGCACTCACAAGAGTCTCCTCCAGCACCACAATCCAAAGGATTCAATTCTTCAGCCCTCCTTATGGTCCAACTTTCACAGTCATACATTGCAACTGGGAAAACCATGGCCTTGACTATAAGCACTTTTGTCGGCAGGGTGATGTCTCTGCTTTTTAGTATGCTATCTAGATTTGCCATAGCTTTCCTCCCCAGAAGCAAGTGTCTTTCAATATCTTGGCTGCAGTCCCCATCTGTGGTGATCTTGAAGCCCAGGAAAATAACATCTGTCACTACCTCCATTTCTTCCCCATCTGTTTGCCAGGAAGTGATAGGAGCAGATGCCATGATCTTAGTTTTCTTAATGTTGAGTTTCAAGCCAACTTTTGCGCTCTCCTCCTTCACCCGCATCAAGAGGCTCTTTAGTTCCTCTTCACTTTCTGTCATTACAGTGGTATCATCTGCATATCTGAGGTGGTTGATATTTCTCCCAGCAATCTTAATTCCAACTGGTGATTCATCTAGCCCCACCTTTTCTCATGATTTGCTCTGCATATAAGTTAAATAGGCAGGGCGACAGTATACAGCCTTGCCAAACTCCTTTCTCTATTTTGAACCAATCAGTGGTTCTGTGTCCAGTTCTCACTGTTGCTACTTGACACGCATATAGGTTTCTCAAGAGGCAAATAAGATGGTCTGGTACTCCCATCTCTTTAAGAACTTGCCACAAATTGTTGTGATCCACACAATCAAAGGCTTTAGCATAGTCAATGAAGCAGATGTTTTTCTGAAACTCCCTAGCTTTTTCCATGATCCAGCGTATGTTGGCAATTTGATCTCTAGTTCCTCTGCCTCTTAAATCCTGCCTGTACTTCTGCTAGTTCTCGGTCCACATACTGCTGGAGCCTAGCTTGTAGGATTTTGAGCATAACTTTGCTAGCATGTGAAATGAGAGCAATGGTGCGGTAGTTTGAACATTCTTTGCCATTGCCCTTCTTTGGGATTGGAATGTAAACTGACCTTTTCCAATCCTGTGGCCACTGTTGAGTTTTCCAAGTTTGCTGGCATATGGAGTGTAGCACTTTTACTGCATTGTCTTTTAAGATTTTGAATAACTCAGATGGAATACTGTCACCTCCACTAGCTTTGTTGTTGCTCAGACTTTCTAAGGCTCATTTGACATCGTGGTTATCAGGGACATTAAGCTCTTTCTTGTATAGTTCCTCTGTGTAATCTTGCCACCTCTTCTTAATCTCTTCTGCCTCTGTTAGGTTCCTGCCATTTTGGTCCTTTATCATGCCCATCTTTGCATGAAATGTTCCCTTCATATCTCCAATTTTCTTGAAGAGATCTCTAGTCTTCCCCATTGCATTGTTTTCCTCTATTTCTTTGCACTGTTCATTTAAGAAGGCATTCTTATCTCTTCTAGCTGTTCCCTGGAATGCTGCATTCAGTTGGGTGTATCTTTCTCTTTCTCCCTTGCCTGTCACGTCCCTTCTTTCCTTAGCCATTTGTAAAGCTTCCTCAGACAGCCATTTTGCTTTCTTGCATTTCTTTTTCTTTGGGATGGAATTAGTTGCTACTTCTTGTACAAAGTTGCAAACCTCCATCCATAGGTCTTCAGGCACTCTGTCTATCAGATCTAATTCCTTAAATCTATTTGTCACCTCTACTGTATATTCATCAGGGATATGATTTAGGTCATACCTGAGTGGCCTAGTGCTTTTCCCTACTTTCTTCACTTTAAGCCTGAATTTTGCAACAAGAAGCTCATGATCTGAACCACAGTCTGCTCCTGGTCTAGTTTTTACTGACTGAATAGAGCTTCTCGAAGTCAATCTGATTTCTGTGTTGACCGTCTGGTGATGTCCATGTGTAGAGTCATCTTTTGGGTTGTTGGAAAAGAGTGTTTACTATGACCATCGTATTCTCTTGACAAAATTCTACCAGGTTGTGCCCTGCTTCATTTTGTACTCCAAGGCCAAACTTGCCTGTTATTCTGGTTATCTTTTGGCTTCCTACTTCAGCATTCCAATCCCCCATGATGATAAGGACATCTTTTTTTGGTGTTAATTCTAGAAGGTGTTGTAGGCCTTCATAGAACTGGTCAACTTTAGTCTCTTCAGCACTAGTGGTTGGGGCATAAACTTGGACTACTGTGGTGTTGAATGGTTTGCCTTGGATTAGACCTGAGATCATTCTGTCATTTTGGAGATTGTATCCCTGTACTGCTTTTCCTACTCTTTATTGACTATGAAGGCGACTCCATTTCTTCTGAGGGATTATTGCCCACAGCAGTATACCTGATGGTCATCTGAATTAAATTCACCTATTCCTGCCCATTTTAGTTCACTGATTCCTAAGATGTCAGTGTTCAGTCTTGTCATCTCTTGTTTGACCATGTCCAGCTTGCCTTGATTCATGGATCATACATTCCAGGTTCCTCTGGAGTATAGATCTTTACAGCATCGGACTATCCTTTCACCACCAGATACATCTGCAACTGAGTGTCCTTTCGGGTTTGATCCAGTCACTTTATTCTTTCTGGCACTACTAGTACCAGCCCTCCGCTCTTCCCCAGTAGCATATTGGGCACCTTCTGACCTGAGGGGCTCATCTTCCGGCGTCATATCTTTTCGCCTTTTGGTACTGTCCATGGGGTTTTAATGGCAAGGATACTGGAGTCGGTTGCCATTTCCTTCTCCAGTGGATCTTGTTTTGTCAGAGCTCTCTGGTATGACCTGTCCATCTTGGGTGGCCCTGCATAGCATACCTCATAGCTTCATTGAGCTATGCAAGCCTCTTCGCCATGACAAGGCAGTGATCCTACTTGCATTATATGCATATTTATGGCTACCATTTTGTCTAATATGTTTCTCTTCATTTTAGGATAGCTGCCTACTTTATTGAACTTCTTATGCAGCACCCCCTTATAAGTTTCTGAAGAATACTAGGATGCATCAGAAAGCAATCTAGAAAACATGAATCTAAGTGATGAGTTCATGTTTCATGTGAAATTATTAAAAATTTCACATTCCCAAAATCCACCTGCCCATAAATTACAAACTGCAGATAGTAGTGAACAGTATATATTGCATATGTTATACATACCTATGACAAAGTTTAATTTATAAATTAGGCACAAATAGACATTAATATCAATAACTAATAATAAAACAGAATAATAAAAGTTATGTGAATGTGCTCTCTTTCTCAAATATTTATTGTACTGTACTCACCCTCAACTGAGATGACTACTAAGTGACTAGAAGTGGACGTGCTGCACAAAGGAATGATTTAACATCCTGGACAGGACTGTATGAGATTTCATCACATTACTTAGAATTGTGCACACTTTAAAGATTGAATATTTACAGCATTTCTAGAATGTTCTATTTAATTTTTTTGGACTGCTGTCAAAAGTGGTTAATTGAAAGAGCAGTTACCAAAACAGCGGATATGGGGCTTTTACTCTGTGTGTGTGTGTGTGTGTGTGTGTGTGTGTATCCATGTACAACCCTAAACCATTCTAAACTAGACAAACACCAGTTATCTCTCTGCAAACACAACCAGAAGAAAATATATAGGAGTAAAGAAACAAATGCAGGGGAAAAATCATGAAAGGGTAAGAAGTATTGTAGCAGCAGACCAAAATTCATTAAGTAACAAGATAGCAAAATAGGCAGCTGCGATTCTTTCTGGCGATACATAAGGAGCGGGAATTGTAGAGGGAAGGTCTAGATTGTAGCAAGAAAGTTAATTAGAACTATTATGAGTTTGGATGGAGCTTTTACGCATGGTGTTCCAGCATTCCTTACTTTGCTGGGAACAACATTTATGTATTTATTACATTTACATCCCACATTTTTCCAGGGAGCCCAAGCCAGCTTCCATGGTCTTTACCTGCCCTCCATTTTATCTTCACAATAACTCTGAAGTAAGTAAGTCTACAATCAGTGACTGGCCCAAAGGCATTGAATGACCTTCACGAATGAATGAGAACATGAGGGAACTTGATGAATATAAACACATAGCAAGGAATTGCAGGGATGGCATCAGGAAGGCTGAAGCAAGAAATGAACTGAGAAAAGTAAGGGATGCTCAGAACAAGAGAGCCTTCTTCAGATACATCCGAAACAAAAGACGTGTGAAAGAGAAGGGTGTGCAGCTACTTAAAATGGATGGCAGAGTGATAACAGATAACAAGGAAAAATTGGGGGTGCTCAATCCCTACTTCACCTCAGTCTTCTCCTGTAAGAAAATCTACAACCAAGAGGAAGTACCAGCTGAAAGTGAGGGATGGCAGTCTAAGATTGACAAAGAAATGGTCAAGGCATACCTAGATGGAATAAACATGGTCAAATCTCCAAGGCCCGATGAACTGCATTCCAGAGTCATAAAAGAGCTAGCAGAGGAACTCTCAGAACCACTGGCTATCATCTTTGATAAATCTTGGAACAGAGGAAAAGTGCCAGACAACTGGAGAAGGGCTAATGTCCCTATCTTAAATGAAGGGGAAAAAAAATGAACTACAGACCAGTTAGTTTGACATCAACCCCTGGAAAAAATCTGCAGCACAATATTAATAAAAACAGTTTGCAAGCACCATAAAGAAAATGCAGTGATTAATAGAAGCCAATGTAGATTTAGCAAAAATAAATCCTATCAGACTAATTTAATTTCATTTTTGACTGGGTAACCTTCCAAATGGACAGAGGGTACACTGTGGACTTAATCTACCAAGACTTGGGAAAGCTTTTGACATAGTGTCCCATGATGTTCTGATAAGCAAATTAGCAAAAAGTGGACTTGATAGAAAAGAATGCTCATCTATGGCACCTTCTGAAACTGGATGGAAGGGAGTATTGCAGGGTTCAGTCCTGGGCCCAGTGCTCTTCAACATCTTTATGAATTATTTGGATGAGTAAAGGAAAGATAATCAAATCTGCAGATGACACAAAACCAGGTGGAATAGCAAACACCCTCGAAGACAGAATGGAGAACCAGGGCAATCCTAAGAAACTAGAATGCTGGGTGGAAAGTAACAGAATGAAATTCAATAGTGTCAAATGCCAAGTCCTTCACCTAGGAAAAAGAAATCAAAAGCATCAATACAAGATGGGGAATACGTGGCTCAACAGAACTGAAAAGGAAAAAGACCTTGGAGTAATTGCGGACAATAGGCTAAACATGAGCCAACAATGCGATGCAACCACCAAAAGGGCAAATGCTATTTTGGGATGCATTGATAGAAGTATTACTTCCTCACAAGTAGTAGTGGTATAGTTCCCCTAGTGAGGTCTAGTGAGGTCTCACTAGTCAGACCTCATCTGGAACACTCTGTCCAGTTCTGGGCACCACAGTTGAAGAAAGATGCAGAAAAATTAGAAATGGTCCAGAGGAGGGCAGCAAAAATAACCCAGTGTTTGGAAACACTGCCCTATGAGGAGAGACTGAGAGAAAGGCAGGTTGCTTACCTGTAACTGTCATTCTTTGAGCGGTCATCTGTGCATTCACACATAATGGGTGCTGTGCCTGCACAGTGCCTGTAGCCAGGTAGACTACCAAAGCTTTAATGGATTTTGGCGGGAACACTGCACCCCTCCCCCGCAGTGCTATAGAAGGCAGAGTGCCCGCCATTTCCCTCAGTCTATGGAGACCGTCCAATCACCCCCTGGTGGTGAGAGTGGTAAGCTTGAGGAACCACTGGTGAGAGAAAAGGGCTGACAATATGGTAGGTATATACCCCTATGGGGGAGACACCAAGACAGGGGGAAAAGGAAGGGAGAGTCTCCTGTCCCAGCCACTGACACTGAGTGCTGCCGGCAGGTGGGTTGTGTGAATGCACAGATGACCACTCAAAGAACGACAGTTACAGGTAAGCAACCTGCCTTTCTTCTTCGTAGTCTCTGTGCATCACACATAATGATTAGCAAGCTTACCAACTGGATGTGGGTCGGTGACATCAGAGGAGAATCGAGGAGAGGACAGCACAGCCAAAAAAGCAGTCCTGTCTGGCCCGCACATCGACTCTGTAATGTCTGATGAATGTGCAAGGAGTCGTCCACATTGCTGCCTTGCAAATGTCTGGTAGCGGGATGCCCGCTGCAAACGCCGAGGAGGCAGCCACAGCTCTGGTGGAATGTCCCTTGGGAGCGACCAGGAGGTCCAGCTTGGCCAATTGGTATGCCAGTTCGATAGTTTGAACAATCCACTTAGAGAGTCTTTGTGAGGAAAACGCGGTGCCTTTGTCGGATTTGGAGTATTTAACAAAAAAGCACTTAGTCTTTCTGAAGCTCTCAGTATGGGACCGATAAAAGACTAGGCATTGACATACATCGAGAGAGTGGAAAGACTTCTCTATCGGGGTCAAGGGAGTCAGGAAGAAGGCTGGTAGGACAATGTCCTGATTGACGTGAAAGGGTGTAGCGACCTTAGGTAGGAACGCTGGGTCAGTACGAAGGACCACCTTTTCCTTATGAAAATTAAGGTGGGGCGGGTCTACATGGAGAGCACAGAGTTCGCTTGCCCTTCTGGCGGAAGTAATGGCGACAAGAAAAGCAGTCTTCCACGATAACAGTCGTAGGTCATTTGTCATCATGGGCTCGAAGGGGGCCCTGGTAAGGGCTTGTAACACCACTGAGAGGCTCCAGGTTGGGACCGTGGGGTGGGTTGGAGGCTGAAGATTCTGTAATCCTTTGAGGAAATGGCGGATGAGTGTGTGAGAACACTGAGGATCTGGATAATGGGCCCCAAAAATGGGAAATCGCCATGATGTACACTCTAATTGAGGTGGGCTTAAGCCCATCTTGATGTAGGGAGAGCAGGAAGAATAGGATATTCTCGATGGAAGCTGAATGAGGAGGGAACTTGTTGGTCTCCGCGAAGGCGGTGAAGCGTTTCCACTTAGACTCATACAATCGGTGGGTGGCTGGTTGTAGAGCGGATTGTAGTATGAAGTTAATGTCCGACTGTAGGGAGGTCGGGCTTGGTATGGCTGGAAGAGACTCCATCAGTACTAATGGTGGTTCCAGTACCGATAGGCAAGTAGCAGTCATCAGGACTGACGAGTTTGTCGGGACCAAAGTCAGGTGACAGGGAACATTTAGTGAAGGAGCCACGTGGTGAGATTGAGTGAGTCGAGATTGAGATAACGGATTGCCCCTCCTCCTGTGTGATCAGGTGTGGGACCCATGGTAGACGAACAAAGGTTCAGCAGGAGATGTTGAGAATGGTCGGGAACCAGGGCTGGCATGGCCACCAAGGTGTAACAAGAATGCCCTGGGCTTTGTCATGGACAGCTTTTTCTAGGGTCCGTGTGATTAACGGGATCGGAGGGAACGTGTAGAGAAATGAATCCAACCAACTCACCATCATGGCGTCGCCCAGTGAATTCGGGCCCCTTCCTGCCCAGGAGCAGTAAGTCTGGCACTTCGAATTGGTGGCTGTGGCAAACGGGTTGATGGACAGGGTTACGGCCAGATGGGCAGGTGGTACCGACCTTGTGCCGCCCTGCTTGTTGATGTAAAAGATGGTCACAACATTGTCGGAGGCTACCTGTACTGTTCGGTTCCGAAGAGTGGGTTTGAAGGAGCGAAGCGCTTGGAAAACCGCAAGCAGCTTGAGATAATTGATGTGCTTGGTCTTTTCATGGGCTTGCCAGGTGCCTTCTGTACAGAGGTTGGCACAGTGTGCTCCCCAGCCTGTAAGGGAAGCATCGGTATGGAGTGATACTGTCGTGCCTGGCGGCTCGACAGAGACGTCACCTCACGAGAAAGAGTCAAATGTCCAAAATGAGAATCAGACATTAGAGCAAGATGACTTATACTTGGGGCCCAGTAGCCAAACGGCCCCTCCACAGCCCGACTCTGGAACGACTGAGCAAATAGGTCCCCCACATCCTGACACTTTGCCCTCTGAACAAACAGCCCCGTCACGGCCTGATCATGAGGCTTCTGAATGGGAGGCTTCTCCTCATTCGGACTCTCAGGAGCACAAGCAAGATACTCCCCCTCCCCCATCTCCTGATGCTGTGACTCCTGGACAGGGTCCAGGAGATACAGCAGGCATGCCATCTTTAGTTGATGCTAATCTTGGACGTAGTTTAAGATGCTTGGAACAAAAAGGAACACAAAACAGAGGTGAGTCCCGCCCAAGAGTGGAAAGACGTGAAAGGAAAAGCTAATCCCACGTGGGCTCCCCAGAGTCTTCACAAAGGGGGAGGCAACTGATCCGTTAAGACCTTTTCATTAGTGCTTATCTGTTGTATTGTAAATCTTGTAGAAAATAGCAATAACAGACTTTAGTTTTATTGCCTGCTGCTGTGTGAGTTAATTAGATACGTGAGTTACGGCCTCATGATAGATACCGAGGGCTGCGGTTGGTGGAATGGCATGCCTACTGAGAGATTATCCTTGTTCGTCCACCAAGACAGAGCTTGAAGAACCGAGGCATCCCTTATGGAAATAAGCATCTCTTAAGTCCAAAGATGTGAACCAATCTTCTCTCTTGAGTAAGGGGAGGATATTTTGAAGGGGGGTAATGCAAAATTTTTTAGTTGTAATAAATGTATTGACGCCCCGTAGGTCGAGTATAGGGCCTAGACCACCATCCCATTTCGGGACCGTAAAATATCTTGAATATAAGCTGTGGAGCCCCTCGGAATGGGAGATTGGCCGAATTGCTCCTTTACGGAGTAGTTGGGAGACCTCATCTCTGCGAACCTCCAATGGGGAGGTGTATTGGATCGGTCCAGAGGGGGGCACGGTATCAAACTTGATTTTATATCCATTCACAATGATGGAAAGTACCCATTTATCAGATGTGATGGACTCCCAAATGGGGAGTCAGCCTTGTAGCCGGTCCCCAAAAGGGAGTGGGGAGGGTGGAAAAGGGGAGAGAATATCAGATCGCGTGTCTCGTCAACGCTGCCGCTTGGCGGGTTGGCAGCCATGGCATAGTTGGTTTTGTGCAGCAGGTTGGCCCCGGTTGTGTT
Source organism: Varanus komodoensis (assembly GCF_004798865.1). Taxonomy (NCBI): domain Eukaryota; kingdom Metazoa; phylum Chordata; class Lepidosauria; order Squamata; family Varanidae; genus Varanus; species Varanus komodoensis. The sequence goes on along the minus strand of NW_025336100.1, from coordinate 3,387,458 downwards.
GCTGGCATGGTTGGTATTGTTGGCGTGGCTGATAGCGATGGTAAGGCTGGTATCGAGGGTAGCGAAATTGTGGCCACTTACGACAGTTGGAATTTGGGATCTCCATCTTCTGAGCAGTAGCTCGACCATTGTAAATGTCCTCAAGCTTATGGTCCGTGTGGTCATGGAAGAGGCCGGAACCATCAAAGGGCATTCCCTTGATGTGCCTCTTTGTCTGGTTGGGCAAGTTGCAGAAACATAGCCAGGCGTGTCAGCGCAGGGTGATGGATCCGACGAGTGCATGAGAGTCGAAATCGACATGATGGCGAGGCGTGGTGAGCTGCTGGATAGAGAGCTGCATGGCCTCCTGGATGAAGATGTGGGCCAGGTTGTGCTGTTGCTCCGGAATAGTGGAGGTGATGGATTCCAGCCATTGCATCAGAAAATACTGATATCTGGCTATCATTGCCTCGTAGATGGAAATCCGGAGACCCAGCCCCATGGCCGTGTAGATGCGGTGCGCCATTAAATTGATCTTCCTGCTCTCTTTGTCTCTTGGGGTCGAGTGCTCTCTGTTGTCTCACCCCTGGGACAATTCGACCACAATCGAATTAAGTTTCGAGTCCTTCAAAAGGAATGGTATGTCCTGCTCCCAAACCTTGTACATGGATTTGTACCTCTGAGACATCGGATGCGGCTGGCTAGGGAATTCCTAGGTGTCTGTCATAGCCTCCCAGAGGGTGGTGATGAGTGGGATGAAGATAGCAGAAGACTGTTCCTTATGAACAATGTTGTAGAAACTGTCCTTGTTGGTACTTAGCCAGTGTTCAATCTCAATCTCCAGCAACTGGGTTAGGTGGGCCATGAGTTTGCTGAAAGTGGTGTAGGACTCATCTGGGGACCCAGGTCCCTGGTGGAGATGACCGCATCAGTAGATGTAGAGAGTTGGTCTGAGTCCTCAGAGTCCAAGTCATAGAGGTATGGAGGGCTGGAAGATGACTGGACTAGGGACAGAGGAGGACGAAAAGTTGCAGGCACCGAGGTGCAGGGCGCTTCAGTACTGGTGGGATGGGATTGACACCTGTGCTCCGGTGGCATGGGGTAGTAGCCATACGGAGGTGGATAGTTCCAGTAGTAGGGTCGGGGTGGCTCGAACCCCGCATAGGGCATCGGGACCCAGCTCCTGGTGGATTGGCCAGAGGTGTGGTGATGGCAGTGAGAGTCGGCTGGCGGGGGAGGCCTCGGAGATGCCTCTGGTGACAACGGCATCGATGTCAGTGAACGAGCCAGCTGATGGCTCGGTATCGACCAAGGTGGTGAGTCTCGGATTTCCCTAGACATCGATCCATGGATCATAGGCTCAGGGGGATCCAAGGCCATCAGAGCCAGTAGTGTGACCCTCTGAAGGGATCCAGGCAGCATAATTTGCATGACAGCCTGTGGTGTCGGTGTCAATGGCATCGGTACTGATGAGGCTGTCAGGGCCGATGGAGTGGTTGAACCTGAGTCCTGGTGCGGTTCTTGAGCAAGCCTATGGTGCTTATGGCTGGCCTTGTTGGTTTTGTCCTTCTTAGACCTTTTCGGGACCGCCAGATCACCCTGCCTGGTGTGCTTCCATTTCTCCTTTTTTTTGAGAGAGAGAGAGGAGGAATGGGAGGAGCAAGTGATCTTCCTGGAAGCAGCTCCCTCAGATGGTGGACGAGGGGAGGTCACCATGGAGGGGCCAGCTGGAGCGGCCTGGGTGGCAAGCTCATCCTAAGCTATGGGGGCCTGATCCCAAAGGATCTTCCTCAGCCAGTTCTCCCGATTTTCCCAGGCTTGTTTAGTAAATGCCTGACAATGGCTGCATTTGTCAGTGCAATGTCCTCCCAAGCATAGGGGGCAAAGCTCATGTGGGTCCATTGGAGACATTTTGGCCCCTCATCTAGAGCACTTTCGAAAGGCCACGGGCTGAGCCATCGAGAAAAGAAGATAGATGATAGTAGAAAGGTAAGAACTTTTTTTTAAGGAGGAAAAAGATTGTTTAACTAGGGGAGGTAAAGTAATAAAACTTGGATTATCTTAACTAGAAGAGGAAGAGAAAAAGGTGATTAGAACAAAGAGCAAGAAGATGCAATGAACGATAATGAACGGCTCGAGGCAAAGTGATCGGTGGTTGAAAGAAGACTGATGGAAATGGCCGGTGCTCACCATTTATAGCACTGCAGGAGAGGGGTGCAGAATTCCCACCAAAATCCATTAAAGCTTTGGTATTCTACCTGGCTACAGGCACTGCGCAGGTGCAGCACCCATTATGTGTGATGCACAGAGACCATGAAGAAGAATTGAGTGTGTTCATCCTTGAGAAGAGAAGACTGAGGGGGGATATGATATCCCTCTATAAGTACCTCAAAGGCTTTCACAAAGAGGAAGGTCAAGACCTCTTCTTGCTGATATCAAAATGTAGGACATGGAATAATCAATTCAAGTTGTGACAACTCAGATTCAGTCTAAATATCAGGAAAAGTTTCCTTACTGTCAGAGCAATACAACAGTGGAACTAGCTGCCTAGAGAGGTGGTGGGCTCTTCCACACTAGAGACATTCAAAAAGAAACCATTCAGCCATCTGAGTAGGACAGCTTAAACTGGTGTTCTGCAACAGCAGGGGATTGGGCCCAATGGCCTTTATGGGTCTTCCAACTCTACTATTCTATGACTCTAAGGTCTGAGAGAGAGAGTGAGAAGCAATCCTGTACACCTATGGTCAACAGTTTTAAGAGTTAAAGGTATGGAGTAGAACTATTCATGTTTTTCCACTTTAGTAAGAGAAGACTGAGGGAGGTGAACATGATATCCCTGCTGTTTATAGGTGAACAGGGCAGGCATGAGTGTTTCTATGGTTATCTAGGTTGGTCCCTAACAAGGCTAAAGTATGCACACTATTTTGAGTTGTTTAGGAAAATAGCCTCAATACCTCTTTATTCTGCTTTGCTTACAGTGATGGATCATGGCTTCAGCTAGTGGAAAGGTAGCACTGAATGACTGAATATGGGCAAGGAGTTGTAGTGCAATAGTTAGGCACAGAATTTTCATGCACAAAGTCCAAAGTGGATTGCTCAACGATCTGATCAGTATAAGGTGGATTGATATATTCCTAAACACTTACCATGGTCTATTACCGAGCAAACACTTGGAAATAGTAAATACAAGCAAACTCACTTGTGCAGGCCATTGTGGGTGGATCAGATTCCCTTCTGAAATAGTGCTCTTCACAAATGCAGGAAGTTGAGGCTTCTTCATGGGTGTAACTATGTGGGGGGCATTTGGTGCACATCTGATTCTGGGGCGAGTCTTTAAAGAATCCCAAATGGCATGCTGCAACAGAAGAACCAACATTTAAGAGTACTTTCCACCCCCTCACCTGTGTGTCAAGATCATCATGTTCATAACCCTAAAAATTGGACATTTCCCAATCCTTGAAACTAGGAACATAACAAAAGTGAAATTGGTGACCATGTTGGATCCAGTATAAGAGCTACATATGATTACACTGTTCAGCAATACAAAATGTCTTGTACTGGGATGACACAGATTTATATGTTTCCTCACTTGTTACCAGCATCACATAAAGAGAAACAAATGGAATACAGCCTGATATAGACCAGATAAAGACAAAACAGGAAATGCAGCAGACAGAAGGGTCTTACACAAGGCAATGTCTAGGCTCCTTGAATGTCTGATTTAGCCAGTGCAGAGGTCTCATGTAGCTTGCCATCCATGGGGCTGATTTTGCATTCTTCTGTTTCCTTCTCTGTTAGCCTTTGTCCATGAGCACACATCCCTAGAAAGTTCACTAGGCTAGGTCTTGACCTCACTATATGGGGTCCCTAAGAGTGATATTACTCTTCATCTATGACTTCTATTGTCCTGTCCAGTGCCCACAAATGCTCCGTTGTCAGTTCAGTTTAGTTCAAGAATCATCTGTTCAAGGCTGCGAGGTGTGTGTGTTCAAAGTGCCAAGTCAAGTGGGAGTGTGCAAAGAATGTCCAGGAAATGAGCCAATAAACTGAGATACCAATTAGTCTTCAGGAAAGTAAGGAATGTGGTTAGCAGGGTTTGTTGTTTGTCACAAGGGCAGGCTCAGTCTGATCAAATTTATAGCCCTTGAATTGGCATGGAACACACCCCCTGGCAAGGCTGTGTGCTCCTCCTTCTCTCCAAGGGTGAATTCCCTCTGCCTTTGCCTGGTTCCTGCTACTGTGTAACCCCAGGGACTTCATATGAGGGACCTGGCTGCCCTTCCAACAGAGAGCAGTCATTCACAGCCTCTGTATTTGGCTGTGGCTCCGGCCCACTGCACTGGCTCTCCTCATCTGAGGAATCCTCTTCCAGGTAGGACATGACATCTGTGTGCTAACACTAAGTGCACTACTTTACAGAGGAGAGTCCCCTATTTTGGACTGCTTGCAAAGGACAGTCTTATATTTGAAGGTGTCCTCTATATTGTGGGCCCTCTAATCTAAGTCTGGTTTAAAACTGAATAACCATCAGGAGGGAGAACAGCCAAGGGCCTGAAGTTGCCTATCAATAGTTTGCACCTGCACAACAGATTGACCAGACATGCAGATCACCCAGTTGATTTTCTTCACAGAGATAATTTTCTTTTTGGTGATCCGTAAGTGGCTGGCAAGCAAAGCAACATAAGTAATCTTTCTAAGTATGCTGCACAGAAAAGCTGCCTCCCAGCAAACAGATGAACCAACTAGTGATTATAACCAACTAGTAAGAATGTCACTTTTTCCAGTTGGCATGCTGTTGGGTAGCTGTAACATAGCAACATAAGAGGAAAAGAATTACCCCATAGACTTATGCTTTTTTCCCCTGAAGCATAAATTAATGAATTTGAGAATGAATTAATTTGTGTGGCTAAATATTCAAAGGAAAAGGCAATCTGCCCAGGTTTCTTAATAAAGAACTAAAAAATGTTGGGGCTGCCTTCCTTCTAGCAAGAAACCTAACAAGGGGAAGAGGAACTCTTTTTGCACACCTGTTCAAAACTTGTTACAGCATTCTTCCCTGGTGAATACAGTTGTTCAGGGCCTTAAGAAGAGCCATCACAGTTATTGCTAACACATTCATTCAAATGCAAAGTAAGAGATACAGAGTCTCTCTTTTACATCAAAAGAAGGGTGCTGAACCTTCCACCTCCTCCAACCCACCTCATAATAACTCCTTTCCCCCACAAATGAGTTCAAACAGTAGAGATGAGCTGGGCCTAGAGGGCATATAGGGTGACAGACAATAGGCAATAAGCAAGAAAGGGTAATGTGAGATCTAGCCACCCACCACTTGATTCTTAAATAGAGCAGATCCAGACAGTTTGCACTTCACCGTAGCTGAGATTTTGTGCTGTCCAACTGCTCTTCCTGAAAGCAGAAGTGGTTAAGCAACCCATAGAACTCCGATAAGTTATTTGGTTAGTGTCATGAATCACAAACTCAAGTTTATCTCCTCCCTGAAAAGCCAAAGAAATAACCCAGAGTTTGTTCTTGGGTTTAGTCACTCCTTGCAGCAAGAATGACCAGACAGTATGCATTGGCTTGCTCTCACAGTCACAAAACCCTAGAATTTTAAAATATTCTGGCTTGTTTATTATTTATGGCATTTCTATACTGTTTGATTAGCACAATGCTCTCAGAATACAGAATGTGTGGTTTATAGCAATGTGTGGTCCAGAGCACAACCATGGCCTGTAGATTATGAAACTAAAGATGAAAACATATGTATTTTGTTTTACACATTGCACAAAATGGTTAGAAAATGCCAGAAAAGTGTAAAATAGAGCATTTTAGAAAACCATGCAATTTAAAAAGCATGGTGATGGGGTGGTGGTGGGGAATAGTCATCCTTGTAGGAGCTGAGCTCCATTGACTATGAATGTTGATACCTTCTGAGGTCCGTCTCTTAAAAGTGAATGAATATCATAGCTACAGATAGCTTGAGAGTGCCTTTAGAAATGAATTTGTTCTGCCAGACTGTTCATCTACAACATACAGGATGTAATTAGCTTTCAAACAGGTCTTGAATTTATCCAGTTATGTCTCACAAGACAGACAGAAAATCATTACAGCACAAAAAGTATGATGTGCTTCTATACCAAAGAAGGATGTCACCAGTTTAAAAAGGAAAAACAAAACAAATGGCAGATAGAATAATCAGATCCAGCCTGACTTTTTTCCACTCCAGGTGAACTAAATTGAATCTAGAAAAAAAGGCATTCATGGCATCATAAAAGTGCCTAGAATCTTTCTTAACAACCAATTGTTGTTAATGTTTGGCTACCTTGTTGGACAAGTTGCTTACCTTTAAGTAATCAGTTGTGAACTCACATTTATAGGTTATCCACTTGCTCAGAACAGTCATTTATAACATTCTAGACCTGAACAGAGTTTAGGTAGGAGTCCCGCTCATCCCTTCTGTGTACACTTGGCTGTGGGTCCCACCTTCTACTTAGTTATGCTCCACTGCTGCAGTAGAATAAACTGAAGGCTAGGCATCAAAGGAGGGTGGATTATATGACCTGGGACACAGAAGGCCACTCAAAAAACTACAGCAACACATAAGCAACTTGTTCTTCTTCATGGTTTCTGTGATCTCACATATTGGCAGCTGAGGAGCAAGAAAACCTGAGGAGATATCATGGCAGAACTACAGAAAGAACTGCCTTGCTGAAGGCTGCAACTGTAAGAGCCCTTATATCCGGGTGATACAGCTTAGTGAAGACGAAGGCTGTGCAAACAGTACTGCACACTTTGAAAAGCAAGATTCTCTTGAGAAAAGTGTAGATGATGCGATGGCTATAGTTGAGTGCCTATTTACAGCAAAAGGAAGCAGTTCCTCAGGTAAATCTAAAGATACAACAAATCAAGGGGAGCCAATGATATTGTACAAGAAAACGCTTGTTCTTGTACTAGAACAAAATTCTACGCATCAAAAACAATCATAGAATAAAACCAGTAAATCAGATTAATATATAATGTTCCTATGACAGCCACTGGAGAGTCACCAGAGATGGTGGGACATGGCCGGGAAGGAACAAGGCATGGTACTCCGTTTGCAGGAATGCATGGGCACACACACAGCTGCGCGGGATTGGCAGCTAGAGCAGGGACAGCTGCACTGGGGAAGGGAGAATAAAGGCAGGGTAGAGACGAATGGGGCAGGGGGTGGATAGAGGAGGAGAGAGCGAGAGCGAGTGAGAGAGCAGAGGAGGGAAGGGAAGGGAAGGGAAGGGAAGGATGAGGTGATGCACAAAGGCAGCCTTTGGGAGAATGCTGGAAGTGGCTGGGTTTGCTGCAATGCATAGACAGCCAGACAGGAGCAGCAAGGGCAGACCCTGCAACCAAGACACGCAGCTCCCCAACTCCCTGGAGGCCATGTCATTCTTTGCCTTAGAACCAGGGGTGAGGAAGGGTCCAGGTGAGGAGAGGGCTTTGGTGTTTCGGGAAGTGCAGACTTGGTGGAAGCTGTAAACCACAAATAAAAGGACCTGCCAGGTGAGCTTGCTTCCTCACGAGTTTTACATGGAACAAGGCACCTTCAATATGCCCCTCCCTCCTAATCCTGTTGCAACTGTACATACACCCAAATACACAAAAACATGTATCATGCACAATACGCCCACAGTACCTGAAATGGCACAACATATCAATTTATTGGGACCAACCAAAATAGTATTGCAATAGTATTGCAAAACAGTATTGCAACACTATGCAAATTCTATCTCTGTTTAACTAAATTGACAGTTGGAAAAAATTGTCTACAGTAAATTTATTGATGTATACATTCATACACTTTTTGTTCTTTTATGATACCTGGATTCCCACAAACGATTGATTTATTTTGTGTCTTAGATGATTAGCTACATACACAAAGAGGGACCAGAAGACAAGAAAGGTAAGACAACAAGAATACTGCTGACATCCCCCATTTGGAAAAGAATTGTGTTCTGAGGACAAGCAAGTGAGGGAGGTTTGAAACATAAACATTAATTGTAAATAGAACACAAGTGGCCTCCTTGCATCTAGTGAGTGAAGTTAGACCTCCAAAAGAAGGGTAGGATGAGGAATGCATGTAGGCAATACAGAGTCCTGAATCAAGTGAAACTACCTTAAGGACTAAGAAGCCACGTGAACACAAAACTATGTTCTCACTATGGAAAATTAACTACGGTTGGGGGTGGGCACACCTGCAGGTGAAAGCAGCAACAACAAAAAAGCAACTTTCATACAGTGCTGTAAATCGGCTTTGGTAATAGGTTTAAAGAGTTTTTCTGTCAGTCACACCAGTACCACTGGCAGACTACATCCAGAAACGATGGGATGACTGGTGGTATTGATTAGAAATCATGTGGAGGGCTTATGAGAGGAAGTCATTAATGCTAATACCTCCTGAAGATTCCCACATTCGTTTTGAGGAAGATGGATAAACTTGAGGTTGGACAGGAGAAGTAATGTTGTAAATCACAACTGTTGTGGACTCTACAGGGTTATCAGTGTGCATGGGTTCTATCTCCTTCAGTGCTGTTCTCATTCCATACGATAAAAAGCAAGGCATAGTTCAGAATAATCCCCCAGTCAAGGAGGAGGGCAGCACCCAGGGAATCCAGATCACGGCCTGTTCTGCTACAAAAGGTGCTTCATTTTGAGTTCAGGCTTGTAGTTTAAAAAAAGGCAACAGCAGGTTTCCCCACTTCTGAGTAGCTGAATATTATAGCTGGGGAGAGCTGCCATTTGTGAAGGGTAGCACCTGATGTGCTAGTGCAGTTGATGTACCTACATGGTGAATCACAGTATAATATAGAGTTGGAAGGAGTCAGGAAGAACATCAGGTCCAATTCTATGCTCAGTGCAGAACTCCAGGTTAAACCATCCCTCTCAGATAGCTGTCCAGTTGCATTTTGAATGTGTCTAGTGTAGGAGAGCATATGACCTACCTAGGTAATTGGTTCCATTCTTATATTGCTCTAGCAGGAGGCTACTTCTAATCTTCAATTTGAATATGGCTTTCCGTACCTTATGGCCATTATTTCATGTTTTACACTATGAGAAGATTGAAAAAGAAGATACTCTGAACACAACTACAAACAATTCTATCAAGAAAAAAGTGTAGAAGACAGCAGAGGAAGCCCACGTGGCTCCACAAAAGTTAAGTGACAGCCTGAAAGAAAAAAAAAGAACATGTACAGGAAGTGGAAGCAGGGCCAGGCCAAGATGGAAGAATATAACCAAATAGCAAGGAATTGCAGGAATAGCATCAGGAAGGCTAAAGCAGGAAATGATCTGAGAATAGCAAGGGTTGCAAGGAACAAGAAAGCCTTCTTCAGATACGTACATCCAGAAAAAAAGACATGAAAAAGAGAAGGGTGTCCAGCTACTTAAAGTGAATGGCAGAGTGATAACAGACAATAAGGAAAAGGCAGAAGCATTCATTATAGTGGTACCTCGGCTCATGAATGCCTCAGTTCACGACCATATTGGGTCATGAATAGAAATTTCAGAAAAATTTTGGCTCAGGTCATGAACTCCGCATCGGGTGACGATCACAATCATGCCTGTCTTCCCTGCACTGGTGCGATCATGGTCATGCTTGGGGAAGAGGGGAGATGGCAGTGATCGTGCTTGGGGGTGTGGGGAGATGGCCGCGATCGTGGTCGTGCTTGTACAGAAAAGACGGGCGCAATTGCGGTCATGCTCGGGGGGGGGGGAGATGGCAGCAATCGTTGCTGTTCTTTGTTGCTTTGTTTGTTCTTTGTCACTTTGTTTCAAATTTTTATGATTAAAAAAGTGGTTACAGAACAGATTAACTTTATTTACATTGAACCTTATGGGGAAATTTGACTTGGGTTGTGGAACGGATTAAGTTCGTGAGCCAAGGTACCACTGTACTATGGAGTGGTTTTTTTAAACTCACATTTTTAAATTAATAGACTTATCTCAGTGTGTAAGTACAGATGTTTGTAGCTCTTGGAACTGCCTGTACTTGAAGAATGTGCAGAGAATGGCCAGGTAACTGGTAAAGGCAAGGTAGGAGCTGGGCAGCTGAGCAGAGGATTGGGGGGGAGGGGAGCAGTGGAGAGGAAGGGAGGCGGAGTCAGAGAGGCCAGAAAGGACCAGGAGGAAGCAGAAGGGTGGGGGCAGTGGCCTCTGAGGCTTCTAAAGCCACACTCAGCCTGGCATCGTCCCTTGTCTATGTCCCTTAGCTGTGGTCTGGGCTTCCCGGGGACTCTCTTCCCCTAGATCATTGTGGGGTTTTTGTCATTATTTTTTAAATAATTGCTTATAATTATTACTCTATATGGGAGAACTAGGAGAGTAAAGTCAGGGAGAGGTAATGTAGGACAGACAAGGCAGGGGAAGAAGCTAGGACCTGCAAATGGTGCCCTATGTCAAGCCAGGAGATGGCCATGGAGGGAAACACAGGTGTAGCTGTCTGCTGAGATACCTGTGACATGTTTGCCCTTCTTCCTCAAGAGAGGCAGGGATACACTTGCCCCAGGTGCAAGCTGGTGTCCCTCATGGAGGAGGAGGTGAGGAATCTGAGGGATGAAAGAGCTCTCCAGGCCCCCTGGGAGCAGCCCCCCAGTGGACAGAAGGTTGAGGGAGGGGCAGAGGGGGAAACAGCTGGGGAGAGATGGAGGCATGTCACCCACAGGAGGAGGAGGCTGGCACTGCCTCCTCCATTTCCTGATGCCTACCTAGAGCTGGGGAAAATTTTTTCTCCACTAGTGGGAAGCTGGGGATAAAGAGGACTTGGGGGACTGACCTGTCCGTGATCTCCAGTCTGGAGCCAACTGCAGCCAGGGGGCTGCTGCAGGAGAGGCAAGGGCCAAGACATGGTTGTGTACTGCCACTGGGAACAGATGGCAGGGGGTGATCATCATTGGGAACGCCCTGCTAAGTGGCACTGAGGCGGCGGTGTGCTGCCCTGACCTTGAGGCAAGGGAGGTCTGTTGCCTGCCAGGTGCACGCATACAGCATGTGACAGACAGAGTATCTTCTGCCCTTGGGGTGGGGTCACCAGACACTTCTGGTGATTCATGTGGGGATGAATGACATGGCCAGGCAGGGGATGAGCAGGGTCACTAGGGACTTTGAAGCTCTGAGCAAGAAACTCAGGGACCTAAAGGCCCAAGTGGCCTTTTCCTCTCTCTTGCCAGTCCAGGAATTTGGGCCAGCCAAGGAAAGGAGGGTTGCAAAGGTGAATGACTGGCTCAGGGTATGGTGCCAGAAGGAACGTTTCAGGTTCCTCAACCAAGGCACCCGATTTCTTGCCAATGGACTTCTGGCGAGGGACGGAGTGCACCTCATGAGGATGGGGAAAAGGTCCTTCAGCAAACTTCCTCTGGAAGACTTTAAACTAAGCTGTGGGGGTGGGTTCAGGCCCCTCAGAAACTTGTCCTGATTGGACAGGTGAAGGGAGTGGATCAGGGTTTTGGGACCAGGGTGTTAGAGGTACCGCAGGGGCTGGCAGAACTCCTATGAAGAGTGTGCTGATAGCAGGGAAGATGGGAGAAAGGAAGAAGTTGGGGGACCCAAACAAAGGGATATGTGGGAAGGTGCTGATACATGTACACCAATACTAGGAACATGGGTAATAAGCAGAAAGAGCTTGAGGCTTTCCTGGGAATAAGAGGGTATGACCTGGTGGGGATCATGGAAACTTGGTGGGCTGAAAGGCAAGACTGGAATGTGAACATAGAGGAGAATCGCCTGTTTAGAAAGGACAGGAAGGGCAAGTGGGGAGGGGGTGTAGCGTTATGTGTCAGGAAAGGGATAGGATACAATAAGATTGAATGTGGCGCAGATGGGGATCTGGTAGAGGCAGTCTGGGTGAAACTAAAGGGTTTCAGTGGGGGTATGTTATTGCCTTCCAAGTCAAGTTGAGACCCTGGATGATGCCCTGACAGAACAGATTCAAAGTATATCTCAGGGGAGGGACACGGTAATTATGCGAGATTTCAATCTCCCAGATATTAGTTGGGAGACTCACTTGGTGGTGACCGTTAGGTCACATCGCTTCTAGATGCTATAGAAGTAGAGGAGCTCCTCAAGGCACTAGATGTTATAAAGGTGCCAGGCCCTGACAAGCTACACCTGAGGGTACTTCGGGAGTTGCCGGGGGTACTCTCGTGCCTGTTGCCTTCCATTTTTGAGGACTTGTGGAGAACGGGTGAGGTTCTAGAGGATGGAAGGTGGTTTCAGTGGTCCAAATTTTCAAAAAGGCTAGTAGAGGGGACATGGGTAATAACAGACCGGTTAGCCTTATGTCTATTCAAGGAAAGACAGAGGGAAAGGCTGATAATAGTAGGAGATCTAGTAACCCTAGATAGGGAAGGGAGGTTGGTGGCCATGCAATATAGCTTCCACTAAAATATTTCCTGCCAGACACACCTTGAGGTGGCTAGATGGAGGGGATGCAGTGGATGTGGTTTAGCTGGATTTCAGCAAGGTCTTTGACAAAGTGCCCCATGATATCCTGGTTGAGAAATGAGGAGTTTGGGGATAGACCAATGCACTGTCCGATGGATTAGGGCATGGTTGATAGACTGAAAGCAGAGGGTAACTTTTAGTGGGGAATCAATGGGATGACAGCCAGTGACAAGTGGGATCCTCCAGGGCTCTTTCCTGGGACCAATCCTGTTCAATCTTTTCATCAATGACCAGGAAGAGGGGGTGACCATTTGCTCATTAAATTCACAGATGATACTGAAATGGGGGCGGTGGCCACAACTGAGGAGCAGGCACTTTGGATCCAGCAGGATCTGGACAGAGGATGGAAGTGTGCAGGAGACAACGGGATGGCGTTCAATGTGGATAAGTGCAGGGTCTTACACTTGGGGCATAGGAATTGGTGTCATAAGTACAGGTTAGTGGATAAGTGGCTGGAGAGCAGCACTTGTGAAAGGGATCTCAGGGTACTGGTTAACTGCAGGCTAAACATGAGTCAGCACTGGGATGCAGCAGACAAGCAGGTGAATGCAACCCTTAGTTGCATAGCCAGAAGTGTGGCTTCTAGATTAAGAGAAGCATTATTGCCACTCTGTACGACTCTGGTGTGCCCACAACTGGAGTATTGTGTTCAGTTCTGGGCTCCACATTACAGGAAGGGTATAGCCAGGTTAGAGTCAGTGCAGCATAGGGCCACAAGGATGGTGGCCGGAGTACAGGGAAAGCTGTATGAGGCCAGACTGAAGAAACTGGGTGTTTTCAGCCTGGAGGAGACTCCAAGGAGATCTGTTGATGGCATATAGGTATGTGAGGGGGTGTCATGTGGAGGAGGGCCATGAGCTGTTCTTTCATGCAGAGGAGGGCAGTATGTGTTCCAATGGGGCAAAGCTCAAGGAACCTCCCAGGTTCGATGTCAGGAAGTATTTCCTGATGGTTGGGACCCCTAGAATATGGAATAGATTCTCAAGGTTGAGGGTCTGTCAGTGAGGATATTCAAGGACAGATTGGACAACCACATTTGGGGGATTGCATGAGCAGAGCCAGCTGGAGATGGGGGTCAGACTCACTTTGTTTCAGACCTCTGACTCACTTTGTTTCTGTGTTTCTATGTTTCTACTGCAACTCCAATAATTGTGACCATTGGCCATGGTGGAATCTAGATTGCCTACCCCTACTCTTGTTGTTGTTGTTAGTCGCGAAGTCATGTCTGACCCATTGCAACCCCATGGACAACATTCCTCCAGGTCTTCCTGTCCTCCATCATCCCCCCGGAATCCCCCCAAGCTCACACCAACTGCTTCAGTGACTCCATCTAGCCGCTTCATTCTCTGCCGTTCCCTTCTTCTTTTGCCAAATATTGTTCCCAGCATTAGGCTCTTCTCCAGGGAGTCCTTCCTTCTCATTAGGTGGCCAAAGTATTTGAGTTTCATCTTCAGCATCTGGCCTACTAAAGAGCAATCAGGGTTGATCTCCTCTAGGACTGACTGGTTTGATCACCCTGTGGTCCAAGGGACTCACAGGAGTCTTCTCCAGCTCCACAATTCAAGGACCTCAATCCTTCGGCTTTCAGTCTTCCTTATGACCCAGCTTTCACAGCCATACGTTGCAGCTGGGAAAACCATAGCCTTGACTATATGCACTTTTGTTGGTAGGGTGATGTCTCTGCTTTTTAGTATGCTGTCTAGATTTGCCATAGCTTTCCTCCCCAGGAGCAAGCGTCTTTTAATTTCTTGGCTGCAGTCACCTTCTGCGGTGATCTTGGAGCCCAGGAAAATAAAATCTGTCACTACCTCCACTTCTTCCCCATCTATTTGCCAGGAAGGGAGAGGACCGGATGCCATGATCTTAGTTTTCTTCATGTTGAGGTTCAAGCCAACTTTTCTGCTCTCCTCCTTCACCCGCATCAAGAGGCTCTTTAGTTCCTCTTCACTTTCTGCCTTTAGAGTGGTACCATCTGCATATCTGAGATTGTTGATATTTCTTCCAGCAATCTTAATTCCACCTGGTGATTCATCTTGCCCCACCTTTCTCATGATGTGCTCTGCATATAAGTTAAATTGGCAGGGCGGCAGTATACAGCCTTGCCAAACTCCTTTCTCAATTTTGAACCAATCAGTGGTTTCGTATCCACTTCTCACTGTTGCTTCTTGATCCGCATATAGATTTCTCAAGAGACAAATGAGATGGTCTGGTACTCCCATCTCTTTAAGAACTTGCCACAAATTGTTGTGATCCACACAATCAAAGGCTTTAGCATAACCAATGAAGCAGAAGTAGATGTTTTTCCGGAACTCCCTAGCCTTCTCCATGATCCAGCATATGTTGGCAATTTGATCTCTAGTTCCCCTCCCTCTTCGAAATCCTGCCTGTACTTCTGGTAGCTCTTGGTCCACATACTGCTGGAGCCTAGCTTGTAGGATTTTGAGCATAACGTTGCTAGCATGTGAAATGAGTGCAATGGTGCGGTAGTTTGAACATTCTTTGGCATTGCCCTTCTTTGGGATCGGAATGTAAACTGACATTTTCCAATCCTGTGACCACTGTTGAGCTTTCCAAATTTGCTGGCATATGGAGTGTAGCACTTTTACTGCATCGTCTTTTAAGATTTTGAATAGCTCAGCTGGAATACTGTCTCCTCCAATAGCTTTGTTGCTGCTCAGACTTCCTAGGGTCCATCTGACTTCACATTCCAGGATGTCTGGCTCAAGGTCAGTGACTAGCCCATCTTGGTTATCAGGGACGTTAAGCTCTTTCTTGCATAGTTCTTCTGCATAAGCTTGCCACCTCTTCTTAATCTCTTCTGCCTCTGTTAGGTCCCTGCCATTTTGGGCCTTTATCATGCCCATCTTTGCATGAAACGTTCCCTTCATATCTCCAATTTTCTTGAAGAGATCTCTAGTCTTCCCCATTGCACTGTTTTCCTCTATTTCTTTGCACTGTTCATTGATGAAGGCATTCTTATCTCTTCTAGCTATTCCCTGGATTTCTGCATTCAATTAGGTGTATCTTCATCTTTCTCCCTTGCCTTTCGCTTCCCTTCTTTCCTCAGCTATTTGTAAATCTTCCTCAGACAGCCATTTCTCTTTCTTGCATTTCTTTTTCTTTGGGATGGGTTTAGTTGCTACCTTTTGTACAATGTTGCGAACCTCCGTCCATAGTTCTTCAGGCACTGTCTATCAGATCTAATTCCTTAAATCTATTTGTCACCTCTACTGTATATTCATCAAGGATATGATTTAGGTCATACCTGAGTGGCCTACTGCTTTTCCCTACTCTCTTCAATGTGAGCCTGAATTTTGCAATGCGAAGCTCATGATCTGAGCCACAGTCAGCTCCTGGTCTAGTTTTTGCTGACTGTATAGAGCTTCTTCATCTTTGGCTGCAGAGCACATAGTCAATTTGATTTCTGTTTTGACCATCTGGTGATGTCCATGTGTAGAGTTGTCTCTTGGGTTGTTAGAAAAGTGCATTTGCTATGACCATCACATTCTCTTGACCAAATTCTACCAGCCTGTGCCCCACTCATTTTGTACTCCAAGGCAAACTTGCCTGTTATTCCAGTTATCTTTTGGCTCTCTACTTTAGCATTCCAATCCCCCATGATGATAAGGACATCATTTTTTGGAGTTAATTCTAGAAGGTGTTGTAGGCCTTCATAGAACCGGTCAACTTCAGCCTCTTCAGCACCTGTGGTTGGGGCATAGACTTGGACTATTGTGATGTTGAATGGTTTGCCTTGGATTCGAACTGAGATCATTCTGTCATTTTGGAGATTGTATCCCAGTACTGCTTTCCCTACTCTTTTATTCACTATGAAGGCTACTCCATTTCTTCTGAAGGATTCTTGCCTGTAGTAGTCTACCTGATGGTCATCTGAATTAAATTCACCTATTCCTGTCCATTTTAGTTCACTGATTCCTAAGATGTCAATGTTCAGTCTTGTCATCTCTTGTTTGACCACATCCAGCTTGCCTTGATTCATGGATCTTACATTCCAGGTTCCTATGGTGTATAGATCTTTGCATTATCAGACTTTCCTTTCACCACCATATACATCTGCAACTGAGTGTCCTTCACCTCTGAGCCAGTTGCTTCATTCTTTCTGGCGCTACTAGTACTAGCCCTTTGCTCTTCCCCAGTAGCATACTGGACACCTTCCGACCTGAGGGGCTCATCTTCCAGCGTCATATCTTTTTGCCTTTTGGTACTGTCCATGGAGTTTTCATGGCAAAGATACTGGAGTGGGTTGCCATTTTCTTCTCCAGTGGATCACGTTTTGTCAGAGCTCTCTGCTATGACCTGTCCGTCTTGGGTGCCCCTGCATGGCATAGCTCATAGCTTCATTGAGCTATGCAAGCTCCTTCACCACAACAAGGCAGTGATCCATGAAGGAGACTCCTACTCTGGATTAGTGTTATAAATATTTCACATACCCCTCATTTTTTCTTGATAAAAACCATCAAACATCTTTTCTTATTTGAAGACTTTCAGTCCAGGATCATTTTAGTTGCCCTCTTCTGCAAATGTGTTATAACATCATTCTTAAATATGAAATGGTCAAAACCTGTGCACAATATTGCAGAGTAATACAAAGATATCTGTTTAAATCCTTTCCCTAATGATACTTGCTATGAAATTTGCATTTTTGTTCCTGCTGGATCTTATTACCTTTAGTGTCATAAACACTTTGATCCAGATCTTTCATTGAATATAACAGTCAGATCAGGCAATGTTACTGTATATGTGATAGCCACGTATACAGGATTATGGAGGAGAATGATAATCTATACCCATTTGCCTTTTTCCAAGTTCTTTTGAAAACACCTAAGAATTCTGAAGTCATGTTCCTGTTTCCATTATAGTTTCCTGGGGTTCAATCATTCATAGGATCATTTCTCATTAGGTGCAAGCAAGCAGGAGGTTAATTGTAATTGCACGGTCACTTGGACTATTGTGTGATTGGAAGAAGAGCTATTTTGCTGTGTCACGTTTGACAATACATTATTCATGGCATTTGTTCCAGGATGCTTGTTAAATCTGCCACGAAGCCAAGGAAGTAGTGATTTAAGTGCTCAATTTAGTGTGTGCTTCTTGCCGCTTGCCTCAGGCCACTTTGGTGGCAGTAGCAAGACGTGAACACAATGTCAAATATTACTGCTCACCAAAATGACATCAAGAGTGCCATGTAGTGACACAGAACCTCATTGCTTTCTTTATGCCCTGTAAGGTCTCTACATCTACAATTATACATGTAAAACAAGTACTAACCCAAACTATTCATGGTCCTCATGGCCATTTTAGATGCAACATTAAGAGGACACTCAAAACTAACTTCCCACTGGCAAGTGCCTATATTAGGTAAATTTAGTTACTTAGAGATCTTTGTAACTAATTGTGACAGTTTAGATCTATAGTAAGAAAAATGCAAAAGTAGTCCTTCCAAATATTTATGCTACTGCAACATTATGTTGCCAATAGCAGCACCCCAAAAATCCCTAGTAGAAGTTAGTCTAAGGAAGGCTATGTAGTAAAAGCACTACAGCCATATTGCAGTTCCTGTTCAGGGGGGAGGAGGGAGAAAAAGAATGATGAACCCTGTGTGAACTTCTGTGACAAGTCAGCATAATCTCAAAGGGAGGCGAATGGGAAGAACTCATGGAGAATGGAACTGGTTTGAATCTCAATACCTTATGAGTTACAGTAGGTGTAGAAACTTAAGGCTGGTGTGAGTGGTTGGAAGATTATTAGCGGACATATGGGAAGGGAAGTCCTTGGGAGTATAAGGATTCCTTCAATGAAATAACAAAAGGGAGCAATTAACAGTATGTGAATGTATCCACCATGTATCTGGAAATCATGTCTGTGACGTGGGGTATATAATGTATGTTTTCGATACTTCATTAGAGATTCTGTTTCGAGAAGCTTAATTCCCTCCATCTCCATTTATTCAAAAGTGCACTAGAATAAAGCTGCATTTTCTCTAAGTCTCATCTCAAGACTCTTTCTGACCCTAGGATCTGGGGTCCATCCAGCTCACCTATACTGTTGCCCAGTTGAGTCTGGGAACAATTACGTACACACTTTGAAAAGACAGGTTTCCTGTTATTCCAATGGAAATATACACAGCCATAACATCTGTAGAGTGATTTTGCAAGAGGGTGACTGCCACAATTTCTGCCTCCCAATGGATGGCTGAAGGGTAGGGTCACCCATAAACCTCAGCATGATTTTTATATGCCTGGTGAATGACCAATCAGATCTTTAAAAACTAGGAAGCTAACAATGGAAAGGATTCCATGGCAACTAGCTGAGAAGGGCACTTTGCCAAAGGATGTCATTAGACAGCTCTTTAGCCTTGTACTTGAGCGGAGACAACAAAGGGGACTGAGAAAAGCAGAGCAAATATGCTATATATATTTTTGTGCGGGGATGTGTTGCAGGTGTGCAAGAGAGATGTGATTCAGAACATCCACAATATTCCACTAGTTGAAGGAAAGACTACATTGAAGCTGAAAATACTTTAAGGCAGATGGCAAATTTGACAAGGACAGTATTAAACATAATTAAACATACACACTTGCATTGTTTAATAATTTAAAAGCTGGCACAATAGCACTGGATATCTCCAAAGCTTTTAATTGTGTGAAATGTGCCTGCATCCATATATGCCACTTGAAATGTGCCTGCACCCATATATGTCACTTGAGATCAGTGGCAGAAGCCCTTCTCCAGGAACCCTCCGTGAAGGATATTAGGAGGGTGAGTCCTCAGAGGAGGGCTTTCTCTGCGGTGGTGTCCAACCTATGGAATGCGCTCCCCAGAGAGGTCTGCCTGGTGCCGTCGTCGTTTTTCAGCGCCAGGCCAAGACCTTTTTATTTAAACACTATTTTAATTATTAAGATTCATTTGTTGATTTTAAACTGACCAGGCTGTTTACACTATTTTATGTATTTTATTTATTCTATGATTTTGTTTAATATATACGGGATTTTAATGATTGTAAGCCATCCTGAGGCTTATGCAATGGGGGCAGCATATAAGCTGTCTAAATAAATAAATAAATAAATAAATGTCCGACAATAAAGATATTAACAGAAATACTGGGATTTGGTCCATAACTTAGAACCATACAAAGTTATTATAATATAATATTATACTATATAATACTCAGAAAATTATGCAATGGTAGGAGTGAATGACCCCTTCATGGATCACTGCCTTGCCGTGGTGAAGGCGCAGTCCCAAAAGGCAAAAAGATATGATGGAAGATAAGCCTCTCAGGTAGGAAGGTGCCCAATGTGCTACTAGGGAAGAGAAGAGGGTTAGTACTAGAAGCACCAAAAAAGAATGAGGCAACTGAGTCAAAGGTGAAAGGACACTTAGTTGTGGATGTATCTGGTGGTGAAAGGAAAGTCCGATGCTGTAAAGCTCTATACTCCATAGGAATCTGGGATGTAAGATCTATGAATCAGGGTAAGCTGGATGTGCTCAAACATGAGATGACAAGACTGAACGTCAACATCTTGGAAATCAGTGAACTAAAATGGACAGGAATGGGTGAATTTAATTCAGATGACCATCAGGTATACTACTGTGGGCAAGAATCCCTCAGAAGAAATGGAGTAGCCTTCACAGTCAATAAAAGAGTAGGGAAAGCAGTGCTGGGATGCAATCTCCAAAATGACAGAATGATCTCAGTTCAAATCCAAGGCAACCCATTCAACATCACAAGAGTCCAAGTCTATGCCCCAAACACTGGTGCTGAAGAGGCTGAAGTTGACCGGTTCTACGAAGGCCTATAACTCCTTCTAGAAATAACACCAAATCATCATGGGGGATTGGAATGCTAAAGTAGAGAGCCAAAAGATAACCGGAATAACAGGCAAGTTTGGCCTTGGAGTACAAAATGAAGCAGGGCACAGGCTGGTAGAATTTGGTCAAGAGAATACGATGGTCATAGCAGACACTCTTTTCCAACAACCCAAGAGATGACTCTACACATGGATATCACCAGACGGTCAACACAGAAATCAGATTGACTATGTGCTCTGTAGCCAAAGATGGAGAAGCTCTATACAGTCAGTAAAAACTAGACCAGGAGCTGACTGTGGCTCAGATCATGAGCTTCTCGTTGCAAAATTCAGGTTTAAAGTGAAGAGAGTAGGGAAAAGCACTAGGCCACTCAGGCATGACCTAAATCACATTCCTTATGAATATACAGTAGAGGTGACAAATATATTTAAGGGACTAGATCTGATAGGCAGAGTGCCTGAAGAACTATGGACGGAGGTTCGCAACATTGTGTAGGAAGCAGCAACTAAAACCATCCCAAAGAAAAAGAAATGCAAAAAAGCAAAATGGCTGTCTGAGGAAGCTTTACAAATGGCTAAGGAAAGAAGGGACGTGACAGGCAAGGGAGAAAGAGAAAGATACACCCAACTGAATGCAGCATTCCAGGGAACAGCTAGAAGAGATAAGAATGCCTTCTTAAATGAACAGTGCAAAGAAATAGAGGAAAACAATGCAATGGGGAAGACTAGAGATCTCTTCAAGAAAATTGGAGATATGAAGGGAACATTTCATGCAAAGATGGGCATGATAAAGGACCAAAATGGCAGGGACCTAACAGAGGCATATGAGATTAATAAGAGGTGGCAAGATTACATGGAAAAACTATACAAGAAAGATGTTAATGTCCCTAATAACCACAGTGGTGTGGTTGCTGACTTCAAGCCAGACATCCTGGAGTGTGAATTCAAATGGGCCTTAGGAAGTCTTAGCAACAACAAAGCTCATGGAGGAGATGGTATTCCATCTGAGCTAAGAGATTCTAAGCCTTGCCCATTTGAGGGGCTACAGTTTTGGGGTAAGAACATTTCTGTGGTTGGTTGGGGAGCAGGGAAGCAGTTATTTGACAGGGCTCATCATCTAGAAAGTATTTCCTGACAGGACCCCAAGGGTATGGAATGGGCTTCCATGGGAGGTGGATGAGGCCCCATCAGTGAGGGTGTTCAAGGATAGGCTAGATAAGCACATGGTAGGCATGTCGTGAGCGGAGCTGGCTAGAGCCGGGGGTCAGACTAGATGGCCTGGTAGACCCTTTCTGACTCACTCTGTGTCTGTGTATCTATGTTCTACCTCTACCCAGCAGTCACATATTTTTTTTAACAGCAGCTGAAGCATTTGCACAGGAATAAAAGTTCAATCTTATATTGTATTTCACTTTAGAAATTATTCTCAGGAAGCAACATGGCAACAACTGTACCAAATGTCTGCATTTACTATGTTCTTAACATATAAGCACTCTGATTTGTACCTTGAGCCCCAATTGCTCAAGGCTTATTAGAAATGTCAAGCCTTTATGGATCTACTAACTTAATATTCCCTGTGTTTTCTTAGGGCCAAATATTTTGAATAGGAAAAATATGGCAATGCTTGCACAGAAATGAATACATGAGGACTGTGAGGTGGGTGGGGGAATGAAAACTGAAAGGTCAGGTGAATCCATTTTGTTTCTCAACCTGAAGTATAATTTTCAAAAATAAAATGTCTAGAACTCCAACTGGTAATGATACACAGGGTGATTTTAATGCTTAGTTGGCAAAGCATCTGGTGTAAAGAACAGATGAGATTACTATTCCACCAGGAAAGTCCCATGGAAGGAGTGGAGAGCCTCTCCTAAAGCTCAGTTACTGGAAGTATGCTGCATTGCAGCTTAAAGCTTTCAGGTCACAATCCTATGCATGTTTAGACAGAAAAGGGGTCAGCAACTCCTAGTATAATGCAACTAGCAGTTGTAAGCCCTTTGTAGGGTTATGCTGGGAGTTGGCTGGCCTCTTTTCTGTCTAAATATGCACAAGAATCCCTTGCCTTCCCTGGCTGCTTTCTGTTCAACCACTGCCACTGCAGTTGCGCCTTTCCTGGCTACTAGAGTTCTCTGCCATCTCTATGCATTGACCCTGAACTCCAGACATTGACTCTTCCACCATTGCATTTGTTTGCCCTCTCTTCCAGCAGGACTAGCGCAGTTGTGGCAGAACTAGAAGGGCCAGGTGGAGATGCCTGGGAGGCAATGTGGGCAGGGGGATATCCTTGACTTGGTCTTGCCCAACAGGGAGGAGCTGATAGATGGGGTGCAGATTATGGGAGCTCTTGATGCCAGTGATCACTCCATACTTTTCTTTGAGATCAAAGGAATGAAGATGAGCAGCAGGACAAGTACTAGAAGCTGGGACTTCATGAGGGCCAACTTTGGTCAACTGAAGGCCAAACTGGGGAAAGTCTCCTGGGAGAGGGTACTGGAATGCAAGGGAGTTGAGGAGGGGTGAATGGTGCTAAAAAGGGAGGTCTTGGAGGTGCAAGCCTTGATGATATCTTTAGTTAGAAGGCAAGGAGGTGAAGGAGAGTGCTGCCGTGGATGAGAAGCAGTAAGAGGCATTAGGCATAAAGAGGAACCTCCATAGGAAATGGGCACTGGGGCAAGTGGACAGAAGGGCATACCGGGAGGAGGAGGGTCATTGCAGAAGGATTCTTCACAAGGCTAAGACTGATTATGAACTGAGACTTGAAAGAATATCAGGAGTGTCAAAAAGGGTTTCTATCAACATGTAAATAGCAAGAGGAAGGGGAGACAGGCAGTGGAACCATTTAATAAGGAAGAAGGGGATCCAGTGACTGATGTGAGGGAACAGACACAGTCGCTAAATGACTAATTTGCCTCGGTGTTCTCCCCAAAGCAGGACGGGGAAGATCCACATGGGGGAATCAGAAGAGGCTGTGGATTTAGGGACACAGATTAGAGTCAAACCACCTCCCCTGAAGTCGAGGAGCTCCTTGGGGCACTGGATGTTACAAAGGCACCAGACCCTGACAGGTTACACCTGAGAGTACTTTGGGAGTTGACGGGGATACTCTCACACCCATTGGCCTCCATTTTTGAAGCCTCATGGAGAACGGATGAGGTTCCAGAGGACTGGAGGGTGGTGAGAGTGGTCCCAATCTTCAAAAAGGGTAGCAGAGGGGACATGGGGAATTACAGGCTGGTTAGCCTTATGTCCATTGTGGGAAAGACAATGGAAATGCTCTGGAGTTCCTATATAGGGAAGGGAGGTTGGTGGCCATGCAACATGGTTTCTACAAAAAGGGGTCCAGCCAGTCAAACCTTGTGGGATTCTATGACAAGGTTTTGAGATGACTTGATGGAGGGGACACAGTGGATGTGGTTTACCTGGCTTTCAGCAATGTGTTTGACAAGTGCAGCATGATATTCTGGTTGAGAAATTGAGGAGTTCTGGGATAGACCGATGCACTGTCCTGCTGATGGACTGAAAGCAGAGGGTTACTATAGGTGGAGAATCATCAGGGTGGCAGATGGTGATGAGTGGGGTCCCCCAGGGCTCAGTCCTAGGACCAATCCTGTTCAATCTTTTCATTAATGACCTGGAGGAGGGGGTGACAAGTCCGCTGATCAAATTTGCAGATTATACCAAAATGCGGGCAGTGGCTACAACTGAGGAGAAGGTACTGAGGTTCTGGATCCAAAAGGATCTGGACAGACTATGGTAGTGGTCCTGAGACAACAGGATGGCGTTCAATGTGGATAAGTCCAAGGTCTTGCACTTGGAGCATAGGAATGGGCATCATAAGGGTGTTATAAGTACAGGTTAGGGGACAAGTGGCTGGAAAGGAGCATTTGTGATAAGGATCTCAGGATGCTGGTTGACTACAGGCTAAACATGAACCAGTAGTATGACATGGCAGCCAAGAGGGAGAACACCACCCTTGGATGCACAGCCAGAAGTGTGGCTTCTAGAGGTATTGTCACTCTATACCACTCTGGTGCAGTCATATCTGGAGTATTGTGGTCAGCTCTGGTCCCCTCATTACAGGAGGGATATAGCAAGGTTGGAATCAGTGCAGAGAAGGGCCACTAGGATGGTTGCTGGTTTCAGGGCAAACCATATGAGGAGAGACTGAGAGAGCTGGGTCTTTTCAGCCTTAAAAGGAGAAGACTCAGAGAGGACCTATTAGCAACATATAGGTATGTGAGGGGGTGCCACGCAGAGATGGGTCATGACCTTTTTCCCCCTGCAGTGGAGGGCAGGATGCATTCCAATGGACAAAGTTCAGGGAACCAAGATTTGGGGTGGATGCCAGGAAGTACTTCCTGATGGTTAGGACCCCTAGAGTATGGAATGGACTTCCACAGGAGGTGGCTTAAGCCCCAACAGTGAGGGTATTTTTATTTATTTGTACATATGTATGCTTCTAACTATTCTAATAGGAATCTCTACAACAATAATAATCCACATGGGAAATTATCAGGTTCTGAATAATCTTTGACTGGCTAACTCTGTCCAGAGATGGTTGAAGCTGGTTTATCAGTTTAATCTGGAAGCCACCAGAACCAAGTGTTTCTACAGTAACAATGACAGAGCCAAGAATAGCTGCAAATACAAACCTAACCCTTCAGAGGGGGTCATAACAGTGCCAATAGCACTTAATTGGACAAATAAACTACCCACAAATACTATCACCATCCTGTCTGGATTAAATCACAGTGTATTAGCCCAGTTTTTTACCCAAGGACTTAATCAAAACTTCCACTGCATCACCTACATTAGATGAATTGGGTTGGGGAGAGAGAAAGTGAATGAGAGCACTGGGTTCTGTTCCCATATTGAGGACACCACAACTCTGCATAACCTCCCTTGGCCTTTTAATATAGATACTGAAAAGCCTAGGGAGGATAGAATACCTTTAAGGTGCTCCACAGAACAACTGCTGCAGAGTACTACTGTTGTAAAGGCTCCTGGGGAGGTAGTATTAAAAGGCAGCATAAAGCATTCTTAATATAAACCAAATAAGGCAATGGGTTCTCCTATAGTTCTCCAGCAGTGTTACAAATCCTTACTGCCCATACTAGTTGCAGCAGCCATTCCAGTCCTTCCCAAGCTGGTGGATGTGAAGATGGGGCTCATATTTCTTGCAACAGAACATTTTTAACCAGACAATTCAGATTTTGAATATGAGATAAATGGGATTGAAGGGGAGGAGCTGGCAGGTGGCTCTGCAAAGTCAAGGTTAACATGTGAGATTAGCCATTCAGTGAATGAAAACCAAACCATCTTGGGCACAGGGGAAGACACTGCAGAAAGGGGCAAGAGGAGAGTAAATTCCTAGATGCAGTGATGCAGCATCAATCAATTACATAACATCAGAGTTAATGCCATTTGGTTCATGAACATCCTGAAGGTGGAATCAAACCCAAAACATGAACTAATAATATGATATTGCAGAGTTTAGAACTAGTTGCTTCAGAAAAAATATATTAAAATTTAAGGAGTCCCTTTAATCACCGATACATTTTTATAACTATAAATACGTATTCATATGAAGCATGACTCTTCCTTGGACAGCCAGAACTGTGTAGGTGGTCTGGTAAGGTGTTGGGAAGCATAGATTCATGGAAGAGGAAGCTATCAGTGGCTACTAGCCTTTCTGGCTATGTGCTGTCTTCTTCACCAGAGGTGGCATGCCTACATACACTAGTTGCTGAGGAGCTTGGGCAGAAGGAGGTCTTGCACCCATCCTACCTGAGGGATCCCCTGGTGGTTGCTTTACCACCATGCATACTGAATGCTGCACTTGATGGACCCTTGGTCTGATCCAGTATGACTTCTCTTGTGTTCTTATGCATCAGTTGTAGTAGTAGTAGGAACTTTTAGTGGCATTAACAAATCTATATAAATCCACACAGTCCTGCAGAGATCCCCCAAACAGCATTACTTTTTATTTTTTATTTTATTAACTGAACATACATAAACAATATAATTAATATAATAGTAATGAACAAAATTAAACACTACTAATAAACATAATCAAACAATACAGTAATAACAGTGCTACCTCCACCAGAAACAATGACTCATGCTACTAAATGTAAGATCATTCAGGTTGCCCCACTCCCACTTCCCTTCCAGAACTGCATTGACTCTTGTGATCGTTCATACCCCTTTCCTTTTATGAAGACATATTCAAGAAAGAGTCTTCAAATATTTTCAAAATTACTTATTTGATTTTACTTTTATGGAAATACTTTCTTCCATTTAATATTGCAAGTTAACTTATCATTAAAGCTATATTCCAAACTTCTTTATAATAGTCATCTATTTGACAATCACCTTTTCCAAAGAATTTTCCAATTCTTTACTACTATTAATCTTATTGCTGTTAATAAATTTGACATCAATTCTTTAGTATTTTGTCCCACTTGTTCTCTAAATAATGACAATAATGCTAGTCCAGGCTTCAACGTTTAAATTCAATATTTTACTAATTTCTTTCAAAACCACTTCCCAAAACCCATTTGTATATTTGAATTCCTGCCACATATGGAAATATGTACTCAATTCCTGCTTGCATTTTCAACATATATTTGAATATTCATTATTCATATTATTCAGTTTAACTGGAATTAAGAACCATTTCCAAACTAATTTATAAAAATTATCTTTGATTCTTATCAACATAAATTTTAAAATTTTGTTATCCGACATATTATTCCATTCTTCAATAGTAATATTTCTTTTTAAATCTATTTCCCAAGACCCCTTAAGAGAATCATATCTATCCTCCCCTTCTAGCAGTATATTATAAATTTTACTTATCATTCCTCTCATCCACATAGTATCCTGTTTTTCTTTCTGTAAAATTATATCTTCAAATTTAGTATATTCTCTATATTTACCATTTTTCTTTACCCAATTTTTAATCCTACGATCTAACAGAAGTGTATTATACCAAGTTACTTTACCCTGTCCCAGTATTTCTTGAATCATTTCTTTACTCTTTCTCTAACCAATCTTTCAAACTAGTAACATGTTTACTCTTTGGTACTTCCCTCAAACTACTACTCAAATTCTCTGGGACTCTTTCTAATTCCATAATTGGATGTAATAATGAAATCAATGGAATAAATATGTTCCTATATCTATTCCAAATAGATCTATATCTATTCCAAATATATTTGGAAATATGTTTAACATTTTTAATTTTTAATAATGCTTTCATTATCTTGTTCAAGCAAAATATTTAATAAGGATCCTTCTCCATCTTGATATTCTAATTTACCCCATAATATCCAGCTGAGCTATAATATCTGGAATATGCCTCATTTGATTAACTATATAATAAAATTTCACATTGGGAATACTGAAACCCCTTGTTTTCTGGAGCATATACCATCTTTTTAAAATTAATCTTTGCTTTTTTATTATCAAATTTATTTTTGGTAAATAATTTTTACCAAATTTATTTATCATGTTTTGCCATTCTTTCAAATCTTTCGGTGTTAACTTAATTGGCAACATCATAAACAAGAAATTATTCTTGGATAAAATCTTCATTTTAAATGCCACTATTCTACCAAACCATGATAAAGCAGTCTTTCTAAATTCTTTCATTTTCTCTTTCATTTCATATTTTAAGTTATCAAAATTATTCCCTTTTAAACATTGCAGATTTTTTATAATATTTACACCTAAGTAAATAATTTTACATGAGTTCTAACTTGCTCTTAAGCTCATCCTTTTCTACTTTATTACAATTAAATAGCATACTCTCTGATTTGTCCCAGTTTACTTGTAAACCTGTTATTTCTCTAAATTCTGTAAAATGTATTTTAATCTGGTCCATGACCTTAACTGGATACTTTATTGTTAATAATGTTAATATTGTTAATATCATCGGCAAATAAACTAATCTTAATTTTATTCTCAAATCCTATACCTTAATTATCATTTCTGATACTATTTGCTAGCAGTTCTATAATTAAAGCAAACAATATTGGAGAGAGAGGGCAACCCTGCCTAGTTCCTCAACCTAGGGATATTTGTATTGCTAATGGGCACTGGACTGACTCTTAAATCTCCCACAGACAGGCTGCTGTTCTCTCCACTATGTTAGCTGACTCTGTGGATAGACAAATCAAACATTTTCCTGGTCTGATCGATCTCTCATTTTGATCAAAGTTGAAACTAGATAATTGGTTCACAACTCCTCAAGAAGTAAGCAGTCCAAAAGCATGTGTGATACTGTTTCCACACATCATCCACATTGGCAGTGCCTTTCAATATATGGCACCCCTTTAAATCTACCTGACATTAGGGTGGATGGCATGGCATTGCATCTTGCCAAGGAATACGCCTTGTGGTCTTGTGGTCCTTTAAGAATGGCAAAACAAAACAAAACCTGGCCATTTGTCCTATTTTGATCATAATATGTGGGCATGGACATTTATTGGCAGCACTCAACAACTGCTGGAATTCTATATCCAAGATTTGCCTTTTAGTCACTTAGAAAGCTTCCTCTTGACTTAAAAAACCTAACTGATCAGGGTCTATGACCCACAGCTTTAATTTCTTGACAAGTGAAGAGATCCCTGTTGGAAGTATGGTGTCTGACACAAGATGATGTGTCAAGCTGTCACAATCTGCTTTATGCATAGTCAAAACCTAATAGAGTTCAGCCTGGTGATAGCCTCCAGCCAGGATTGTCCAGTCTCCAAGCACAATAACGAATAGGGGATACACACATTTTTCAACACATTTAGACACACAGGGACAGCATATAATACTTGGGGTTGGCTAAAAGCATCAGTTGTAATTATCACTTGGCAAAAAATACAGAAGCAGGATGAGCTGGGGAGCAGCTCCCCCATCTGGAGACAAGAAGCAGCAGAGGAACACTGAGAAGATTTCACTCTGCTTCCTTAAAAGAAGGCATCCATTTTTGAATCAGTGAAATCTTTTTTCCTAGCAAGAAAAATAAATTCTATTTGCAGCAAAGTTCACATAACTTTAAAGCAAACTCGAAACTTTATATATATATATAACCATGATAGCGCCTAATAATTTCAATTTTAAAATAGGGCCAACATGACTTAATTTTTCAATTTTATTTTGTTGGACATTTTTTCAAGAAAATTTATTTGAAGCAAGTCCTTTTACACACAAACACACAGAGAGAAAGTCAGAGATGTTGGCCTATAAGGGCAAAAAATCCAAAATCTACAAAGTGGTAGTATCTTTATTAGGATCAACCAAAATGTCACAACTAACAAGCAAGCTTTTGATTTCATTGGACATTGAACAAAATTGGAGGATGGAAGGAGAGAAGACAAAATAGGCCTTATTGCATATGCTGATTCAAATACACACACACACAGGTTGTCCCTGGGTTGTAAATGTCTGGGTTACAAACAACCCATATTTAAAAATGTGCAGGCTGCCATAAACCTTATATGAATATCTCTCATGCATATCTCTAGGGAACTATGTGTTGCATCATCAGAGGTCATGTAGTTGTTTAGAGATAGTCACAGTTTTTTGTGAGAAATATTCACAGCTTTTCACTAGAGACAAAGATAGAGATTCACTATTCATCATCATGGCTATCTCTGGAGATCTACATGATGTATCTCTAGGGAACTACGCAAAGTATTTGGTGATGCATCATCAATGGCAGCCAAGTTCTCTAGAGATACAGTATGTGAGCTTTTGTTCTGGGCATCGGCTTGAGCATGCCTAAGACAGTGTGTTTTGAGGCATGTGTAGGGTTCATAGTTCCCCTTTGGTATTTCTTTACAATTTGCCCTTATAACCAGAACATTTATTGTGAGAAAAAGAAAATGGCTGTACAAACAACCCTTGCAACCTACTTCAAGAAAGTGACTCCTCCCTTCAGCAGCATAGTCAAACCCTGACTCTCCAGCACCAGGTCCATCTCCATCATCATCAGTTAATGTTAGGCTTAATGTTACCTCAAGAATATTCTAAACTGTTTTTAGAAATGTTTCCTTTAATTCTTTTTTGCAGTACTGTATATCTATACACAGATTCTCTCTTCAGTACCTGTGGTTACTTTATTATTACTGTATTATTATCATTATTACAATGCTGTATTGCGTTTAAGATGATTTAGTGGATATGGAAGTGTTTCTTAAGTGTTTTATATGCATAGAAAGGTGTGTGTGTGAAATTTCATTTTTTGACCATGTAACCTCTCAAGGGACTGCAGGTGGCGCAGTGGTTTAAACCGTTGTGCTGCTGGACTGGTTGATTGAAAGGTCGCCGGTTTGAATCTGCACAATGGAGTGAGTTCCTATTGCTCTGTCCCAGCTCCTGCCAACCTTGCAGTTTGAAAGCATGCAAATGCAAGTAGATGAAAAGGCACCACTTCGGTGGGCAGGTTCCGTGCACTTTGTTGTTTAGTCATGCCGGCCACATGACCACGGAGACTGTCTGCATACAAACGCTGGCTCCCTCAGCAAGGAAACGGAGATGAGCACCGCCCCCTAGAGTCAGGCATGACTGGACTTAACGTCAAGGGGAAACCTTTACCTTTACCTTTTTAACCTCTCAAATGGACTGTGGGAATGCTGTGGACAAGTCCTCCACTTAGGGACAAGAAACCAACTGCACTGCTACAAGATGGGGAATATTTGGCTGAACAATACTGAAAATGAGAAGAATCTTGGGATTGTTTTCGATCACAAGCTAAATATGAGCCAACAATGTGATGCAGCTGCAAAACGGGCAAATGCTATTTTAGGCTACACTAACAGAAGCATCACTTCCAAAGCACATGGTGTACTAGTTCCCCTATACTCAGCACTAGTTAAACCTCACCTGGACTACTGTGTCCTGTGCTGGATATTGAAATAGTATGGTTGATTACCTGGAACTGTCATTCTTCAAGTGATCATCTGTGCATTCACACATACGGATGCACACTGCCTCAGATTGGGAAGATTCTCCTAGTATAGCTTTTTTGGTGGGAGCCCCAGTCCCTCATTCTTAGTATAAATAGGCAGGGATCCCACCCTTTGTCAGTCCAGTTGGAGACCAACATTTCACTGGCCAGCTCGGCTAAAGTTTTATTGGAGTAAAAGCTGGTCTAAAGCCCCCAACACCAATGTTGGGCCAGCAGATGGGTTGTATGAATGCACAGAAAACCACTCAAAGAATGACAGTTACAGGTAAGCAACCATACTTTCTTCTTCATGCTCTCTGTGCATCACATATGTGGGTGACTAGCAAGCTTATCAATTTAGGAGGTGGGAAGTGTCGTCACTGTAGAATGGCAAAGAAGACAGTTCAGCCAAAGGAGCAGTTTTGTCTCATACTGATGTCGAGCCGGTAATGGCATACAAAGTTGATGGTGTTGACCATGTGGCTGCCTTGCAGAGTTCATGTAGTGGTAAGCCTGAGTGTAGGGCTGTTGATGTTGATATCGATGTCATAGAGTGGGCCTTCGGATGGTCAGGGAAGTCAAGGTTCGATAGCAGGTAAACTAGTTTGTTAGTCTCCACTATCAAGCAGGACAGATGCTGTGGCCTTAGAGGTTTGCCCTTGGAACGCTCTGCGTACTTGACAAAAAATCTCTGGGTTTGTTGGATCACTTCCAACAAGTGTGGGAATGGTAGAAGGTGAGTGCTCTCCATACATCTAGTGTGTGACCGCTCTATCAGTGTCAAGTGAGTTGGGAAGAAAGCTGGAAGTATTATGTCCTGTTTTAAATGAAAAGTGGAAAAGACCTTAAGTAGAAATGCAGGATCCAATCAGAGGACCACCTTTTCTTTGTGAAAGCTTAGGTATGGTGGATCTATCCTAAGTGCACCCAGCTCGCTCAATCTTTGTGCTGATGTGATGGCTACTAAAAACATGGTCTTCCATGGGAGAAGCTGGATATCTGTGGATGCAAGTGGGTAAAAGAGAGGTTTTGTTAAAGATTGTAACACCACTGATAGACTCCAGGTGGGGATTAGAGATCAGACAGGAGGGTTCAGATTATGCAGATTTCTCTCATCTGCATGTGAGAGGGTGAGAAAATACAGAGGATCCCTCAATCCCTCTGAAGTGGAAAATCTCAGAGAGGTAGACCTAAACAGAACGTGGTTTCAGTCTGTTCTGATGTAGTGAGCAGAATTCTAAGAAGTTGTATATTGGAGCATTGAGTGCGTCAAGGGCATGGTCAATTCTGTATTTATTGAATTTGTTCCACTTAGCAGAATATGAGTGTTTTGTGTTGGTACACAGCACTGCCTATAGTATAACTTGTAATTGTGGTTTAAAGTGGCAGTTTCTGCTGTTAGCAGATCAGCCAGGCAGTAAGTTGTAATATTGCAACATCTGGGTGTAGGACTCTCCTGTGCTCTTGGGAGATCAGATTTGACATTTTCGGTAGGTGATCTTCTGATACTTGTAAAACAGAGGTGAAACGAAGTTGTCTTGGCCACCACAGTGTTATCAGGATTCAGGACATTCTCTTCATCCATATTTTTGCTGTTGTTTTGGTGATAAGGGGAAATGATGGGAAGGCTTAGAATAGGGTTCCTTTCAATGGAAGAAGGAACACATCTCAGAAAGAGTTCCATCGCATGCCAGCTTGGGAGCACTAAGCAGTGCATGCTCCACTGCAAAGAGGCCAATGCCTCTGTTACAAAGAGGTTAATGGTTGGGTGTCCCACTTGGACAAGATGTGGTGTACCTCTGTATTCAGTTCCCATTAGTACACTCGAAGTGGATTCCGGCTGAGTGCATCTGCTAATATATTTCTGGTTCCAGTTACATGAAACACATGTAGGGAAACGTGCTTCTGGGTACACCAATTCCACACAAGAATGGTCAGGAGAATTAATGGTACAGATCTTGTGTCACCGTTTGTTTATGCAAAACACTGTCGTCAATTGTCCATAGCCACTTGGATGTGTTTTCTGGTTAGTACATTTTGTAATATCAATGCTTTGTATACTGCAAGAAGTTCTAGACTAATTTATGGCTCTTGTGCTTTGATCCAGTCCGTCCTTTGCATCTGGTATCCTCTGTAGTGGGCTCCCTAACCGGAGAGGGACACATCAGTAGTTAGCATAGCTATCAGTTCTGGAAACATGAACAGCATTCCCTATGTCAGATTGGATTTGTCCATTCACCAAGAGAGGCTTACTCATACAGATTGGGGCTGTGTTACGAGCTTTCTTGGGGAGTTGCATTACAGCCAGTACTCACTCATGAAGCATATTTGCAGTGGTCTCATGCATAGCTTCACATATTGCACCACAGCCACAGTTCATGCCATATGACCAAGCATTTGTTGTATTTTCCAAATGGTGGATTTTGGTTTGAACCATTTGGTTTCTTTGCTAGATTTGCAGGTAGGTAAGTTTGAGCTGACAGGGCATCCAGTTGGGCCCCAATGTATGTGACTGACTATGAAGGGACAAGCATAGATTTTTCATCATTTGTACACAGTCCAAGTTGCTCTAACAGCTTACATGTTATTGAAATGGACAATAACAGTCCCTGTTCCAAAGGGGAAAGTAGTAGCCAGTCACCTAAATAGGGGTAGATCCAAACCCCTGCAGTCTAAGATAGGTCCATATAGATGACATACACTTAGTGAAAACCCTTGGTGCTATAGAGAGACCGAACAGTAGCACCTTGAATTCATATAGTTCGGTATCCATCTTGAATCAGAGAAAGTGACTGTAGTCTGAGTGGATGCTTATATGGAAAATAAGCATCTTTTAAATCTATAGACGTGAACCAGTCTCCTTTCTGAAGTAATGGCAAGATGCCTTGGAGGAAGACCATTTGGATTTTTTTTTGGTTTTGATGAAACTATTCACTCCATGCAGGTCTAGAACAGGGCATTCACCACCATCTATTTTTGGAACTGTAAAATAACTTGAGTAGAAACTGTGCTTGGATTGGATCAGTCAACTGGTTGGATTGCACCTTTCCCTAGTAGGAACTGACTTCTTCCATGAGGATTGGGGAAGGAGGTGTTCTACAGACTGTTCCAAGAGGAGGTAGGGTCTCAAACTCGATTTTATATCTGTGTGCTATAATGGCTAGTACTCAATGGTCAGATGTGATGGAATCTCAGATGGGAAGATGGTATTTGAGTTGGTTACCAAATGGGAATGAAGGAGTAGAACTGTTTGTACTACCTGTCAGCATTGCCTTGTCTAATCTTCGTTTGGTTTGCTGGAAATAGGTAGCATCATTGCAGCGTTGTTGGTTTAGTGGCCACTGTCCATATTGTTGGCACCCAGGGCAGTAGCTTGATTGTCCAGACTGGTAGGGTTGGTACTGTGAAGTATGGCCCCATGGCCACTTACGTCTTCTCTGCTTGTTGGGTCCAAAACCCATCCATCAGGCCGTCATCTTGACTTTTTGTAGTATGTCTGATCATTCATCAGTCTTGGAGTGGAACAAGTCTGCTCCATCAAACCACATGTTTTCTATTCATGATCAAGTCTCCTGCAGAAGGTTGGCCACTCTCAATCATGCACATCTGTGTATCACCACTGCATCAATGAGCCCTATGGAGTTGCAATTGACATGATGCCATGCTGTTGCGATCTGTTGTTTTGACACCTGCATTGCCTCTCCAATGAAGACTTTAGCTAAATCTTGTTGTTGGTCAGGGAGAAAGGCAGCTAGAGACTCCATTTTCTGCCAAAGAAAGACTTGGTACCGCCCCATCATTGTCTCATGATTAGATATGCAGAGGTCAAGTCCCATAGCAGAATAAATACGATGGGCCACTATGTCAAGGTGACATACCTCATGATCTGTTGGAGCAGAGTGTTCTCAATGCTGGTGTCCTTGCGTGGCTTTGATAATCATGGAGTTGGGTTGTGGGTGGTACAGCAGAAAAGGAATGTCCAATTCCTGGACCCTATACATTCCATCCAGGTACCATGAAGTAGGATGGGACTCGTTTGGTAGCCCCCATGGTTCTCTCATTGCCTGCTGTAATGTAGGAATGAGAGGGATTGCCACTGAAACAGAGTCCTCTGTAAGGATGACATCATAGACCATGTCTTGTTCTGGCCTGGTGACTTGTTGAGCCTGGATTCCCAATTATGTGGCCATACAGAGGACCTATTTGGAAAACTGGCCCAATTCTCTCCTGGCGATGTGGGGCCTTGTGAGGAGACCACATTGTCTGGTGAGGTGGAAATGGCCTGCAGTATCAGGGTGAGACTCAGTCAGAAGTGTAGTCCATATGTGACAAGGATGTAGATGACA
This sequence comes from Varanus komodoensis, assembly GCF_004798865.1. NCBI lineage: Eukaryota > Metazoa > Chordata > Lepidosauria > Squamata > Varanidae > Varanus > Varanus komodoensis. The sequence goes on along the minus strand of NW_025336100.1, from coordinate 3,351,891 downwards.
GTGTGGGAGATCCCTGTTCAGTGGCCTACATTTGTGCTGAAGTAAGTTTTGCTGAAGTAGAAGGCATTTGGTCAGTTTGTTGGTACTGTTGATGACATTGAAGGTGAGTAGGTTGTGCTCGAGTTAGAGGCCATGACTATTCACATGGAGTTACTGTTTGTTCCCATGGATGTACAGGCCTGTAGTGTCCATATGGTGGTGGTGCCCAATACAGATTATTCCTATATGGATATGCATCCGGTTTGAAACTGAGCATGGAATGGTGTGACAAATCTGTTGAAGGATTGTAACCAATCCACATGGGTGTGGTGTTGGAGGAAGTGGAAGCTGCTGCTCCCTCCATGGTGGCAGCTCTACTTGGTTCAGAGATGTATGAGGAACTGGCAATCAGGAAGGTGAGTCTCAGATCTTCCCTTTGGAAAATGAAGTGGGTGGCACCACCTCAGTGCATTGTGCATCTGATGGGTATAGTGCTGTTGGAATGGATATTTATTATTTATTTAAAAAATTTGTATACCTTCTACTACCAAATGGTCTCAGGACAGTCTTACAATAAAACAAAGTGGCGCACAGCATCCTTCTATACAATTAAAGCCCACTTAAAATCTCAATCTAAACCTTAATTAACCTGGGAAAATAAAAAGGTTTTGGTACCAAAACCAAAAAGAATAAAGTGTCAGCACCAGATGAACCCCTCTGGGGAGCATATTCTGTCATGCGTGCTGACTCAGAGGAGTCTTTGGCGTGTGCAAGAGAGAAATAGGTTTCCCATGAGAAAGGCAGCTAGAGGAAGGAAGATGTGTATTTGTGTATTTCCTGTATTACAGGAAGATGTGTATTTGGTGCCAGTAGTTCAAACACCCCCCACACTCCCTGATGGTGCACACCAAGGGGATGAAAGTACAGAGGGAGGAGGGATTCAGGAGGAAATCGAAAGCGTACAGCAATCAGAGGCCGACCTAGAGGTTGCCGAAGGAACAGTTGCAACACCTGCAGATAAGGACAGTGAGAACACAGGAGTTAGCCTTGAGGGGCTGTGGGAAGATGCACGTTCCCACAAATGCATGTGCAGATTGGGGCAGTTAGAAGCGAGACTGTTGGAACAACAGAGAGGAGTCTTTCTGACCCACCCATCAACAGATGACCCAGGAGAGTTAAAAGTATTCCATGAACTGATCCCATTCAGAGAGGAAGACATCATCATTAACATCATCATTATTCATGCTTGTAATAGCTAGCTCTGTGTAGAATAAAGACTTTAGTAGCAGTAACCAGGCTTGTTGCTTTCGTTAGGAAGGAGCGCCAGCCTCATGACACATTCCACAACTGGGGCACCACCACAGAGAAGGCCCTTCTCTGGGTAGCCACCCTCCTAATCTCCTTCACAGAGGGCTCCCAGAGAAGGACCTCTAACCCAGATCTTAAGGGGTAAGCAGACACATGGAGAAGGAGATGCTCCTTCAAATATCCAGGTCCTAAGCCATTTATGGCTTGACCCATCACCAGCACCTTAAATTGGGCCTGGATTTCAGTTGGTAGCCAGTGTAGATGGTAAAGGACTAGCATTATATGTGCATATCTGCTGGTCCCTGTTAACATTCTGGCTGCTCTGTTCTGAGCCAACTGAAGTATCTGGACCGTGTTCAGGGGCAGCCACACATACAGCATGTTACAATAGTCCAATTGGGAAGCTACCAGAGCATGGGTCACCGTTGCTAATACAGGTAAGGGCACAGTTGATGAATCAGCCAAAGCTGAAGGGAAGCGCTCCTCAACATAGTGGCCACCTGGAACTCCAGGGACAACTCTGGGTTGAAGAACACTCCCAGACTGCACACTCTGTCTTTTAGGGGGAGTGCAACCCTGTTCAGAACAGGGCTAAAATCACTTCCCTGAAGGTTGAACCACCTACCAACAGGACCTCCATCTTGTCTGGATTAAGCTTCAATTTATTGGCCCTCATCCAGCCCATCACCCCAGTCAGACACCGGTTAAGGACAGCCACTATCTCACCTGGATTAGATGTAAAAATTAAATTGTTCTGGTTGTCATCAGCGTACTGATAACTCTGCAGTCCAAACCCCTGGATGACTTCTCCCAGTGGTTTCATGTAGATGTTGAAGAGCATGGGGGATAAAATGGAACCCTGGAGAACTCCATGGCAAAGCTGCCATGGAGCACAGCCACAATCCCCCAGTACCACCTTCTGGAATTGGCCAGCCAAGAAGGAGTGGAACCATTGTAAAGCAGTGCCTCCAACCCCCAACTCAGCCAGGCTTTCCAGAAAGATACCATGGTTGATGGGTATCAAAAGCTGCTAAGAGGTCCAGGAAAACCAACAGGGACACACTCCCCCGTCCCTCTCCCTGCATAAGTCATTGTACAGGGTGAGTTGGATAGGCTTGGGTTGGAGCTGGAACCAGTGCTGTTATCATAGCCAGGACTGCAGGCTGGATGGACAAGGCTTGAGAAACTGAAGTGGATGAGGTAAAAAGTAGAAAGGGTAAAGAGTGATGATAGATTTTTTTTGAGCAGGGGGAAGAGGGGATATAAGGAAGAGAAAAATTGAGGAAGATTTAAAGTGATAAAAGGGGAGGTGAAAGATATAGAAGGTAAGGATAAAGCTAGGAGGCGGATTGTGGCACAGTGAAAGACAGTAGTCGAAAGTGAACTGACAATCTATACTTAGAGTGAGGGGTGGGACTCCCACCAAAAATGCTATGCTAGGAGAATCTTTCCAAACTGAGGCACTGCACAGGCATAGCACCTCTATGTGTGATGCACAGAGACCATGAAAGAGAAACCCAGATTACCAAGATACAGAAAAACTAGAAAGGATACCGAGAAAGGCAACAAGTATGATTCAGGGACTAGAGACAAAGCTCTGTGAAGAAAGACTGAAAGAACTAGGCATGTTCAGCCTCAGGAAGAGTGAGGGGTGATATGATAGCACTCTACAAGTACCTGAAAGGCTGTCACAAAGAGGAAGGACAAGATATCTTCTCATTCATTCCAGACTGCAGGACATGGAATAATAGACTTAAGTTAAAAGAAAGCAGATTTGGACTAGACACTAGGAAGAATTTCCTCACTGTCACAGCCATATGACAGTGGAACCTATTACCTGGGGAAGTTGTGGGCTTTCCCTTGCTAAAGACATTCAAAAAGTGTCTGGACAGTCATCTGAATGAAATGGTGTAAATTAGTATCCTGCAATAGCAGGGGGTTGGACCCAATGGCCTTCTGGTCTCTTTCAACTCTTCTGTTCTGTGATTTTATGGTTCTATATACTAAGACAAACATTTGGGTTACTCATGTGATCTGACTTGCATACAAATTTGATTTAAGCATGTTCTCAGGAATGCAACTCATCTGTAACCCAGGGACTGCCTGTATGCATGAATTGTAGCACATTGAATAGACAGCAGCAATTTTGCAGAAAGAGAAACAAGTTAGTCTTTATATTAGGAAAAATGGAGATTATTCTAACATATCTATTAAATTATTAAGATACAATATTCTATCATATACAATAAGATGCCTTTAGGATAACCCAAAGCACTTACTTTGTTCACCTCACTGGTGAACTTTCCAAAGAGTCTGTATTACGGAACTTGGCCTGTTGCTTGTTTTTATTTGCCCCGCCATCCTTCAGTTCAAAAAAGTATGCTCTTTACAACTGGATTATCTTGAACAAACATCCAACAAACTAAAATTCACGCAGGAGCTTACTTTGGCTCTATTATGAAAATGATGCTACTAATGTTATGTTTACTACTTCATTAAAGTTATGTAAATTGTGCTGCACCTGTCTGTTTCAATACAGAAGCAGTTTTAAATGTCATAGCTGTGGCTTGAACAAATTTAACAAATTATACTTACTAATTTATTGAAACACCTAGGAAAATCTAATCAAATTAAGTCTGCCACCTCCTGCTACATTATCATAAGACTGTGCCAACAGAGACTGTATTATTTCAACACCAACAGTGTTCACACACACACACACACACTCCTCTTAAGCAGGATGGAGAGTTCTCAAGAACTTGAAAGCTTGTTCACCATTTTGTGACATTTTAGGTCACAAAATTTTTATCCTAGTGTGCAGTGTATAATTTATTTTCATAATTCTCTGAGGGATTAAAAAAAGGAAAAAAGGAAAAAAAAAACAAAACTTTTGATGAAGCTACTTAGCTTTCTGTCAGAACAGCAAGGCAGAAGCTTAATTCATTGCCATTTAAGGGTAACAGCAACTGAAAACATTCCCTCAGTGAACATCAATTTCAGTTCTTTGAGCCAATTCCACAGGCTTGCCCACCCTACAATTTTCACACTTGGCAACTGTAAAATTGTTAAGCAGTATTTTGCCACCTGGTTGCTTCATTATTAATGCTCGGTTTGGCATGCCACCTTAGTTATGGGTTTCAGACGCCCCTTTCAGTACTTTCCAGGTTAACGTTGGCCACGAAATGAGAAAATCAGATCACTTTCTAGTCTCCTTTCTTCTTTTGCTGTGGATGAGATTAGATCTTGCCATGCCCGACTGACAACCCTTATTTGGAATTCAAGAAGAGGCTGAAACCCTGACTTCCTTAAGAAGAGGAAATAGAATTTCTAAAGCAAACAATGAAGAACAAAGGATTCTAAGATCACATGAAAGGCAATTATATACTATGGAAGGAAGGAAGGACGGACGGACGGACGGACGGAAGGATCCCACAGGCACATTGAGAGAATCTGGACATTATTGGATGGATGTTTTGGAAACTTGCCAAAATGTGGAACTTTTTAAAAATTATCATGATCTGTCATAATTTTCAGGGATTTGCCATAGAAAGCCTTTAATCTCAAAATTAGTGAAATATTTTAATTCTCACTTATTTCAGTTTTCTTAGTGTTAGACAAGACATAATTTATTACAGAATCACCAATGGCTCAATCCAGTTCTAAGCAAATAAGACCTGGGGCAACAGCATGGTTAACACTGGAAACTGGACCTCTCTCTTCAGGTCTCACCTCAATCTGTCATTCAGCGACTTTACAGGTCAGCTACCCTCTTTCAGCTTCAATTCTCCTATTTGTAATCTCTACTCTGTGTGTGTGTGAGAGAGAGAGAGAGAGAGCGAGAGAGAGAGAGATTTTGTTATTCTTGTGAGCCACCAAGTCACTTCTAAGTTATGATGACCTTAAGAATGCAGGTTCTGCAGAATGTCCAGTCCTTGACAATCTCAGTTCTTGTAATCTCAAGGCTGTGGCTTCCTTTATGGAATCAATCCACCTCATAGTTGGTTTTCCTCTCCACCTTCTGCCTTCAACTTTCCCTAGAATGATTGTCATCACCAATGAGTTTTGCCTTCTTATGCTGTGCCGAAAGTATTACAACTTTGGTTTCATCATTTTTGATTCTAGGCAAAGTTCTGGCATGATTTGATGTAGGCCCTACCTGTTCATTTGGCTGTTGGGCCAGATTATTCACAAAGCCCTGCTCTAGCTCTTCTCCAAATGTATCATTTTTTCTAATGGCTTTCTTCACTCTCCTGTTTTCATACCCACAAATAATCATTTTGGATACAATAGGGTGGGTGACTTTGGCCTTGGCCTCCAGTGAAATGGCATTACACTTGATGATCTTTTCTAGTTCTTTCATTGCTGCCCTTCCAAATTTCAGTCCTCCTTGAATTTCTGGCTTTCTGAATTTCTGACTGACTGAATTTCAGTCTCCATTTGAATTGATTATTAAGCTAAGGTATGTACGGTCTTTTATAATTTCAATTTCTTCATTGTTGTTAAAGTTGTGTAGTTCTTCTGCAGTCATGTTTTTTCCCTTTAATATTCAGCTGCAGTTATGCTTTTGCACTTTCTTTTTTCACTTTCATCACATTTTCTTTTAGGTTGTTCCTTATCAAAAAAAATAAAAATCACTGAGATAGATTGTCAATGTTTTGTGATGGTCCCCAAAGGACTCCAATGGGAACTTTGTCCAAAAGAGATTTGAACGTCAGTCTTCCTTACTATAATCCTGAACAACGTTCCAGACTTAATTGTAAGTATGATTAGAGAATGCATGTAAGAAACTCTTTAGCTTTTCTTCATAAAGAAGATTCTTCAGCCGCTTATTAATTTTTCTTTACCTTTTCTTGCTTAGTCAAAACTAAGGCTGGATATCAGGCTAGATAACTAAGGCTAGATATCAGGAAAAGTTTCATAACTGTCAAAACAATACAATGGAACCAGTTGCATAGCATTTCTCATGCTCTAGACATTCAAACAGAAACTGGACAGTCATCTGAGTGGGATGGCATAAATCGGTGTCCTGCAACACCAAGGGGTTGGACCCAGTGGCCTTCTTGGACCCTTCCACCTCCACTATTCTATGATTCTATGAAAACATAGAATTTGCTACAAAAGCAGCCACCACCACCCATTCATTGGAGAAAGGTCACTTCCTTTACTCTATGTATAACCTTAATTTTTGCTTATTTACCAAGAGAGAAGAATTACACTGCTCTTCAGAGTTTATATTAACTCTTTTACACTGAATGTGTAAAAGCATGCAATCAATGGTGCAGTGTCGAACTGGACCTCTGCCTTTCAAATGACAAGTGCTTTGCTAAGAAGAGATCCTAATTTTGCATCAGTAAAAAGGTTATTTTTGAGGAGCTCTTTCTCTTCCTAAGAAAGCTTAACGCGCAGCTAAACACCAGTTTTCAACAATTAAATACATGAAAATTATGTTCAGCTCTAATCCTTTTTGACATGGCACAAGAAGACCATACATATTAGCACACATATGGGCATTTGTTGTTACTAGTCACGAATTCATGTCCCACCCATCACAACCCCATGGACTACATTCCTCCAGGCCTTCCTGTCCTCCACCATCCCCCGGAGTCCACTTAAGCTCACGGACTGCTTCAGTGACACCATCTAGCCACCTCATTCTCTGTCGTCCCCTTCTTCTTTTGCCATCTATTGTTCCCAGCATTAGGCTCTTCTCCAGGGAGTCCTTCCTTCTCATTAGGTGGCCAAAGTATTTGAGTTCCATCTTCAGGATCTGGCCTTCTAAAGAGCAGTCAGGGTTGATCTCCTCTAGGACTGACCGGTTTGATCAACTTGCGGTCCAAGGGACTCGCAGGAGTCTCCTCCAGCACCACAATTCAAAGCCTTCAGTTCTTTGGCACTCAGCCTTCCTTATGGTCCAGCTTTCACAGCCATTCATTGCAACTGGGAAAACCATAGCCTTGACTATATGCACTTTTGTTGGCGGGGTGATGTCTCTGCTTTTTAGTATGCTGTCTAGATTTGCCATAGCTTTCCTCCCCAGGAGCAAGCATCTTTTAATTTCTTGGCTGCAGTCCCCATTTGCGGTGATCTTGGAGCCCAGGAAAATAACATCTGTCACTACCTCCATTTCTTCCACATCTATTTGCCAGGAAGTGAGAGGACCGGATGCCATGATCTTAGTTTTCTTAATGTTGAGTTTCAAGCCAACTTTTGCGCTCTCCTCCTTCACCCGCATCAAGAGGCTCTTTAGTTCCTCTTCACTTTCTGCCATTACAGTGGTATCATCTGCATATCTGAGGTGGTTGATATTTCTCCCAGCAATCTTAATTCCAACTGGTGATTCATCTAGCCCCACCTTTCTCATGATTTGCTCTGCATATAAGTTAAATAGGCAGGGTGACAGTATACAGCCTTGCCAAACTCCTTTCTCAATTTTGAACCAATTAGTGGTTCTGTGTCCAGTTCTCACTGTTGTTCCTTGACCCGCATATAGGTTTCTCAAGAGACAAATGAGATGGTCTGGTACTCCCATCTCTTTAAGAACTTGCCACAAATTGTTGTGATCCACACAATCAATGGCTTTAGCATAGTCAATGAAGCAGATGTTTTTCTGGAACTCCCTAGCTTTCTCCATGATCCAGCATATGTTGGCAATTTGATCTCTAGTTCCCCTCCCTCTTCGAAATCCTGCCTGTACTTCTGGTAGCTCTTGGTCCACATACTGCTGGAGCCTAGCTTGTAGGATTTTGAGCATAACGTTGCTAGCATGTGCAATAAGTGCAATGGTGCGGTAGTTTGAACATTCTTTGGCATGGCCCTTCTTTGGGATGGGAATGCAAACTGACCTTTTCCAATCCTGTGGCCACTGTTGAGTTTTCCAAATTTGCTGGCATATTGAGTGTAGCACTTTACTGCATTGTCTTTCAGGGTTTTGAATAGCTCAGGTGGAATATTGTCTCCTCAACTAGCTTTGTTGTTTTTCAGACTTCCTCGGGCCCATTTGACTTCACATTCCAGGATGTCTGGCTCGAGGTCAGTGACTACCCATTGTGGTTATCAGGGACGTTAAGCTCTTTCTTGTATAGTTCTTCTGTGTAATCTTGCCACCTCTTCTTCATCTCTTCTGCCTCTGTTAGGTCCCTGCCATTTTGGTCCTTTATCATGCCCATCTTTGCACGAAATGTTCCCTTCATATCTCTAATTTTCTTGAAGAGATCTCTGATCTCCCTATTCTATTGTTTTCTTCTATTTCTTTGCACTGTTCATTTAAGAAGGCATTCTTATCTCTTCTAGCTATTCTCTGCAATTCTGCATTCAATTGTTTGTACCTTTCTCTTTCTCCCTCGCCTTTTGCTTCCCTTCTTTCCTCAGCTATTTGTAAAGCTTCCTCAGACAGCCATTTTGCTTTCTTGCATTTCTTTTTCTTTGGGATGGTTTTAGTTGCTACCTCTTGTACAATGTTGTGAATCTGCATCCATAGTTCTTCAGGCACTGTCTATCAGATCTAATTCCTTAAATCTATTTGTCACCTCTACTGTACATTAATCAGGAATATGATTTAGGTCATACCTGAGTGGCCTACTGCTTTTCCCTACTTTCTTCAATTTAAGCCTGAATTTTGCAATGCGAAGCTCATGATCTGAGCCACAGTCAGCTCCTGGTCCAGTTTTTACTGACTGTATAGAGCTTCTCCATCTTTGGCTGCAGAGCACATAGTCAGTCTGATTTCTGTGTTGACCGTCTGGTGATGTCCATGTGTAGAGTCGTCTCTTGGGTTGTTGGAAAAGAGTGTCTGCTATGACCATCGTATTCTCTTGACAAAAGTCTACTAGCCTGTGCCCTGCTTCATTTTGTACTCCAAGGCCAAACTTGCCTGTTATTCCGGTTATCTTTTGGCTCTCTACTTTAGCATTCCAATCCCCCATGATGATAAGGACATCATTTTTTGGAGTTAATTCTAGA